>NC_051156.1:94489065-94508517 GCF_013339745.2 Dermacentor silvarum | reverse complement strand
TAAGCTTGTTTGATAGTTTAAGGAAAACAATTTTTCATAATAGATGCGCCGTGTTTTTCTTTCCGGCGATCTGTACCCACACGTCGTGTATATGCATTTATGATGCAAGAAAACTGTCCGCAACTTGACCAAGTGCGGTCAGCTTGGGCAACGGTCCACTGCTAATGAGAGCGGCGCTAGCTCGACGCTGGCCTTAGTGGACCGCAGTGGACGATTACACGGTGATAACTAGTACTGTAAACGAATCATCGCGCTCACATTATCGTCACAGTAACTGCTACAAACTACCGCAAGCTGCCCACTTTAGTGGCGAACGAGCGCCCAAATTCATGCACTCGCGAGGTCATCGATAACACCTCCCGAGCCGTCGCAGTCACAATGGCAAAGTTATATATATAGCACAAAATGCGAATTGACGCCTTTCCGGTAATACAGACAGCAAGAACTTATTTAGATTTACGCTATGCAGTGAAATAACCCGCATAGCGTACGCGCCAGACTGCAAAACGTTTCAGGTGAGAATGTTTGTAGCGCCATCTCTCGGAGGCGACATCAAGGGCCTCAAGAGTCGCCGTCATCTGAGCCCACTACCCCTATTCTAGAACACTATAGTCTGCAATGAATGCCCATGGTGGCCGACAGGTGTCGCAGCAATACAGGTGGGTGCAGATTCCGCGTGTCGTCTGCTTGGCTGGAGCAGTTTCGCAGTTATTGCATCGATTTCTGTGTTTGCGTTTTCAGTGTCATTGCGGTGTTGCGTGTTTGTTCTTGCGCCATAAAAGCTTCAAGTGAGTTTGTGGTTGTCTGCCCCCGTGGCTGTGAGTAGGAGGGCTATGTGACGGCGGTGAAATAATGTTGAAACCATAGCGACAGTGAAGAGAGGACTTGCTTTGCGTGGTTGTGTTGGAGTAGTTACTGCTCGAGCGAAGGGCTTGTATTCTTGTTCACTGCACCATATGATGGCATATGGCTCGCAGAATGGGAACGAAGGATAAAAAGAAACGACAAAACGCTGACGCCAACTGCTGTGGTGTGTGAAAAGTATTTAAAAAGCAGTTTCATCGAACGCACGTTCACTATCATCGTGAACGGCGTTTTTAACGATCTTCGCCGCAATAAATCGTGTCTGAAATCAAATCGATACGTATGATATTCCATAAGTATCCGACACACTTTGTATCTCAAAGCAGAAATTAAAAGAGCAATATATATATATATATATATATATATATATATATATATATATATATATATATATGTGTGTGTGTGTGTGTGTGTGTGTGTGTGTGTGTGTGTGTGTGTGTGTGTGTGTGTGTGTGTGTGTGTGTGTGTGTGTGTGTGTGTGTGTGTGTGTGTGAAAGAACTTCCATCAAAGTGGCACAGGCGCACCCAGTCGGTGGCCTCCTTGTTGCGCTCAGCCGCTGAGAGCGCCGAATCGGAGAACTTCGAACGATCTGGTGTCCACCACAAAGCTTCTGTATCAGAAGAGTGCGCCCAACGCTGTAGTTTCAAAGCCGCGAGCGCTGATAGATTGCAAAATGATGGTGCACAACGGCTGCTAACCATCAGTTTAAGTCGCCATCTATACTACAATACTGAAATGAAATCTCGATCTCTATTCAAGTAGTGTGGATGAATCGTGCTATCTGGGCCAGTGGAATCATTAGCTTATGTATATTTGAGAAGGTGAAATGAATAAATAAAAATAATTTATTGCCACCTTTATTTCAAGCAAATGGTAGTGTTCTGAATGCGGTGATGAAGATAGAAGACAGAACAGGTCGCACAACTTGGGATGAGGTATAATCCTTGATCAAGAAAGTTGCCTTAATTAACAGCTCCTGCTTGTTTATGGTCGACGCAGTTTAATTAAAGCCTGCTTCAAAGAAGCAGTACTATAGAGACACGGTACTCGCCAAAAAATGTTAGTTATAGCTTATGAAAAGAAGTAAAATGTACGGGGAACATTGTACGTGTTTTCTGCATCTACCAAACACCATCCTTCTCGGCTCCCCTCCGCAAGCTTTCGTTCACACCTACATAACACGGCGTGTGGCCGCAATGTTATCGCACTTGGACTTTATACACAGAACATCACGGCGACGGTGGAAATTCGCATGGAGTGTCCATACAATTGCTATCGCAAAAAAAAAAGCGAAAGTGCAGGAAAGTATGGGGAAAACGAACAATCAAAAGGAGTAATTCCATATAGGAACATTCTGGCAAGTCAAGCAAAAGGTAATATTTTGCCTTGAAAGAGCAGCTCTTGCTGCACGATTGCATCACGGCATGCGATACAATGGTGAGTTTGTCAAACGTATGATGATTAACATGCGAAGCACATATACGACCATCATCGAAGAGAAGTCATATATAGGGTGTTTTTTTAGACAATCCAGATTTTTTATAAAGAGGCTTATAAGACCAGCGAAATGGCGTTGTTTTGCAGATGAGTTCCGAGGCGAGGCGAAAATACATTGCCGCTAATAACGTGAGGTTCAAAAGATGAATTAACAAAAATTTATTAATGACCTAGCTTTTTCTATACACTTGTTGAACTGGCGAATATGAAGGCACTCACATTTTAACGTACCTTTGTTTTTGTTTTGTTTTTTACCTTGAAAGTCACATTTAATTTGAGAGATTTATCATCGAATTTGAAAGGTAAATTCAGGCTATCCGCTGGAGCACAGAAAATGCAACCCAGTTGTCATATCAGACCGAAATGCCGTGACGAAAAGCGCCAAAATGTAGCAAACCGAACGTCTCGGCTAGGTCGCGGCAGCTACTGATGCGTCACATATACGCTTTGCCTGGCAAGCGTGTGCGGCTGTGTGTCGGGCTAGGATTTGCCGCGGCATGCTGTCATTCGAACTTCGCCGCACACTTCTTGAATATCTCGAATTAGGTGCGATTCTCCAGGTCTTTAAAAGATGGGTGTGGATGAAAATGTCACTGCCTCTAGCTAATTTGCCATTTAGACAACGGTGCCCAGACACGAATAAAAAAATGTAATCATATATTTTTCCTAATTAGTCTTCTGAAGCTCACGTTATTTGCGGCATTGTCCGCCTCGCCTATGAACTCGTCTGCGAAAACAACACGTTCATTTCATTCATTACTTATTAAAACTAAAAATCTGTATTGTCTAAAAGAAAAACATCCTATATATAGTGCAGTTTCACATGTCCATATAAATTAGGCATTCTTATTTTCTTTTAGTAAAAAGTCACCGAATAAGTATACTTTAAAAATTCTACGTTGCAATGAGCTGGAGTGTCTTAGAAAACGAATGTAGTGCTTCCTTTTCCTGAATTGAACCACTGGAGGTTCGACACTCGAAACAGAGCTAGCTGGTACGTAAACTTAAACGCATGCAGCAAGCAGTAGATAAGCTTTCTTATAGTCAAAAGAAACCCTAAATTAGAAATCACCTCCCTACATGAGAAATTTACTGCTCCTACGACTTTACAAATACAAAAAGCGCAGCAACCCCCTTGTGATAACACGGTGGTCAATGAATAGCGGGTGGCACCGCGGCACACAACCGCACTGCAGCGCTCCTAGCGGCAGCCGCCGATATTCATTGCAAACGGTACCACACGGGAGGCCGCGGTCGGCACACTAGCCAGTATATTCTAGGCACTATACTAAAACTACAGTGTACTAGAATAGGGGCAGTGTGCTCACTGCCATATCCCTGCGCCGCGTCGCCGCGGCGCACTCAGTGTCGACTGCTCCGGCGCCCGCCAGAGGCGCTGCCGCCAGTTTCTCCTGAAAACTTCCCTCGCTTGGTATGGAGTACGTTCTGTTGGATCGCGACGTTGACCGTTCTCCCTCAAGGGCTCCAGAAGATAGCGCCAACCTTTCCTTTCTGAAAACTAACCACTTAATATCGACGTTGTCGGCTCTCGACTGCAAGTCCCACCGGCGTTTTCAGCAGTATCCTCTCTGCTTGCTCTCTGCTTGACGCTTTACTCAATGTGCACTCTTAGTGAGTGAGAATGGCTAGCTGCCGTCGAAAATACTGCTTTGAACCCGAGTGCAGATCTGCCTACAGTCGTGTGAAAGATGCACGAAAGGCGTCTTTGCTCAGCGTTCCACGTGATGAAGAACGGCGAAAGGAATGGGAGAGGAACCTCAACCGCGCAGATAAGACACTGGAGGAATCTTGGGAGTCTGTGATTTACACTTCGAACCGCGATTCATAATTAGGGACCTGTGCACCTTGTAAATATAGAATGCAAAGAGGTGTGAATTCCTCGTGACAATTGCCACTGCTATCAGAAAACGCTGTTCCCACGATTCTTCCGAATTTACCACAGTACGTGACGAAGACGACACCGAAGCCCAGGAACAAAAGGAAATGGTGTGAAAGGGGCGAAGCAACCGCGAAGAAAAGCCGAAGCGCACTAGACAGTAGCTATTCGGAATTTTCACCGGCTGCTCCCGTCGCTTCCGGGGTCATTCTTTACTTCGTTGTAAATAAACATTGTTAATTATTGCAGAAATGTACACCCGTGAGCAAAAGTATACGGACCAGGTATTGCGCGATAAAGCTGATTTTTTTCAACTGCCTGCGAATGCAACTTGAAATTGAGGACTGCAGTCCAATCTTGGCATTGCGAGCTTTAACGTGTACTGGTCAATTCCACTTTATGCATGATAATTACGAAGCAATTGAGTTTTTTCGGTGACCCTGTGGTCTGAATACTTTTGCTCACCGGTGTACCTGGTATTTTCATCCTTTCGATTTCATGTCGCATTAACGTTACGAAAGATGTAATACATAAATAACCAGCTAACCAGCTTAAATTGTGCAGCAGTGATACCTAAATATTTAATTTCGTGAATAGATGGGGCAACGTGAAAATGTCTAAGGCGTTGCACGCCTTACCTGCGAAAAAAAAAAAAAAAAAAAAACTCGAAGTGGTGGTTAAATTCGGCGCGGATGCGCGGTTGCGCGGTCGTTGTGGCGAAACCACACTGACCATTTTATCGATCAGCTGCAGAAAAAACTCGAGTGCCTCTTGCTTCCGTGACTGCAGCGGCCGTATCAAGCCTTTAACAGAACAGCATGAATAGCAAGGCTAGTTCATTCGTGCCTCCGGCTAAAACAAAATAGCCAACCCTTTGTAGATCAGCCGCAACAATAGTAATTTATTTCACTGCACACTGCGAAGGTGCACCAAAAGAACTTTCGTGCGCTGCACGTCGTGCATTTTATTTTTATACGGTGAAAACAGCAACACGCGATAGCTGTTTTACCGCGACGCGTAGGAAAGTTTCAGGTGACGCTGCGAACCGCGCCACTGTCGGCGGCGACATGAAGTGCGTCAAGCTCTGCCGCGGTGTGAGCGCACTACAACTCTTATAGTACACTGTACTAAAACAGAGCCGCTATTCTGGACATTCCGCCATTTTCTTCAAGCCGTGACGTAGTCGCGACGCTTACAAAATGGCGCTCATGGCCCCGTTTTGCTTTCGTAACGTGACGCAAATTTGACGTTTCGCCTAAGAAACTTTAATGTAGGCATTTAAACTAGCGTGGTTGATAAAGCAACACAGTTTTCCTCCCCAGTAAAAATAAAGCAGCTAGCTCAAAGCGTACGATTATTCCATCAAAATCGTTTCTCGCTTCCGTCGTCTGCATGCGCGCAGGCTGTCGTCTGCTTCATTAGCTAGGATGCTTGTCCTCGGGAAACTGAATGAGTCATCGTATATTGGCGCCCACGCGCTTGCTTACTACCTTGAGACAACATACGCGACCTGCCAGTGATGATCAGAGCACGCTCTAGGCCGCGTTATCACTATCTCGTGATCCGCAAGTGACTCAGCCCGACTCGTCTGGCTGAGAAGCGGCCGAATATCATCGATGGCGTTGCGCGCGCCACAGGTATCCGCTTGAGCGACGCAAACGCCGGCACTGCCATCTCTTGTGCACTTCGCTGCTTACTCGCACCGCGAGAGGAAACTTCAAGGCGCCGTCTTGCGTACATTTATTTTTGTAAATTAAAAAGTCACCGTTGTCATAGCCTTCGATGACGCGAAAAGTCATTAATATTGATTACAATACAAACGCAATAGTGAAAAGTGCGAAATGTCGCAGAAAATTTGCTAGTTTCAACCAATATTATTACAAATAAACGTGTTTTTAATAAAAATGATGGTGCAAAACACAAATGCCAACACCACCCGAGAACGATGCAAATACTATGAACACGCGTTGTGAACAAAAGATTTTTATGGTCCGAAATAACGGGAAAAATGCGGCGATACGCATGCCTCTCCACTGCCATTGGATGTGGCAGCTCATTACCATAATTCGCGCGGCTCGTCGCACCACAAATTATGGCGGAAAATCTCTGCAATGGCGGCCCAGCGCAACGTCACGCAACGTCAAATTGACGTTTACGAAACGGCCCTTCCTGTGACGCTCCTCACGGGATATTCCTTCAGCCAATGAACAAGCTGGCATGCCGGCTATCTTGGAACACCACCACATATTCGCGAAATTGCAGATGCATTGCACGAGCTTCTGCACGCTACCGTCCACTTTATTTTTAAAGCGCTAAAGTCGCAATATAGGTGCCAAGGACCACAAAAAAGTATTAGTCGATAAAACTTGCAGCTCCACGTCACGCTTCGTCATTCTGACGAAAACGCAAAATTGCATTTTGGAAAACTTCCGTTTCCCGGCACAAATTTCGAAACACGTGACCTCTGGATAGCCAATGAGACAGCCAAGATGGCGGATAAAGGCGGCCGTGCAGCCGCCATGCGTGTCCAGAATAGAGCCTCTAGAGTGTACTAAGCCGCTATTCTGGACATTCCGCCATTTTCTTCTAGGCGTTACGTAGGCGCGACGCTTACAAAATGGCGCCCATGGCCCCGTTTTGCTTTCGTAACGTGACGCAAATTTGACGTTTCGCCTAAGAAACTGTAATGTAGGCATTTAAACTATAGCGTGGTTGATAAAGCAAAACAGTTTTCCTCCCCAGTAAAAATAAAGCAGCTAACTCAAAGCGTACAATTATTCCATCAAAATCGTTTCTCGCTTCCGTCGTCTGCATGCGCGCAGGCTGTCGTCTGCTTCATTATCTAGGATGCGTGTCCTCGGCAAACTGAATGAGTCATCGTATATTGGCACCCACGCGCTTGCTTTCTACCTTGAGACAACATACGCGACCTGCCAGTGAGGATCAGCGCACGCTCTAGGGCGCGTTATCGCTATCTCGTGAACCGCAAGTCACTCAGCCCGACTCGGCTAGCTGAGAAGCGGCCGAATATCATCGATAGCGTTGCGCGCGCCTCAGGTATCCGCTTGAGCGACGCAAGCGCCGGCACTGCCATCTCTTGTGCACTTCGCTGCTTACTCGCACCGCGAGAGGAAACTTCAAGGCGCCGCCTTGCCTACATTTCTTTTTATTGCGATAGCAATTATATGGACACTCAAAAGCAGATTTCTGCCGTCGCCGTCGCCGTGAGGTTCCGTATGACGTCAATGGAGATGAAATCGTCGCCGCGCGCCGAACGCTGTATGTGCGAGTGAAAAGGCGCGAGGGGCGCGCGCTTTCACGGGGAGTGAACGCACGGCGGAGAACAAACGCGCGTTCTGCGCCATGCTCCCTTAAGGGCTGCAGAAGTAGGCGTCTCTTTCCTCTACAATCACCATATATGTAGAGCAAACGCGCCTTCTTCCGACGCGCGAGAGGCCGTGGGGGAGGGGGAGGGAAGGGAGGCGACGTTTAGCTGCGGCACCAAGTGCCTATTTATATCAGAGGCTCCGGCAACAGTCACCAACGCCGCACGCATTTTGAGCGAACGCGGGCAAAACGCCGATAACGTCGACAACCGTTCTGCGTGTTGCCGGTGGTGCTGCATGTCCAAATTTATACAGCTGATAAAGCTAATATCATTGCTCCGTATAGCTCTCTACAAATTTGCTATCGCAATTGATGCTTTGCCTTTCAGGTGAAACTGCGACAACTTTTTATAAACTAAAAGGTCACCGTTGTCATAGCCTTTAATGACGCGAAAAGTCATTAACATTAATTACAATACAAACGCAATAGTTAAAAGTGCAAAATGTCGCAGAAAGTTTGCTAGTTTCAAACAATATTATTTCAAACAAACGTGTTTTTAATAAAAATGATGGTGCAAAACACAAATGCTAACACCACCCGAGCGATGCAAATGCTATGAGCACGCGTTGTGAACAAAAGATTTTTATGACCCGATATGACAGGGAAAATGCGGCGATACGCATGCCTCTCCACTGTCATTTCATATGGCCGCTCATTACCATAATTCGCGTGGCTCGTCGCACCACAAATTATGGCGGAAAATCTCTGCAATGGCGTCCGAGCGCAACGTCACGCAACGTCAAATTGACGTTTACGAAACAGCCCTTCCTGTGACGCTCTTCACAGGATATTCCTTCAGCCAATCAGCAAACTGACATGCCGGCTATCTTGGAACGCCACCACATATTCGCGAAATTACAGATGCATTGCACGAGCTTCTGCACGCTACCGTCCACTTTCTTTTTAAATCGTTAAAGTCGCAATAGAGGCGCCAAGGACCACAGAAAAGTATTAGTCGATAAAGTTTGCAGCTCCACGTCATGTTTCATCATTCTGACGAAAGCGCAAAATTGCATTTAGCAAAACTTCCGTTTCCCGGCACAAATTTCAAAACACGTGACCTCTGGACAGCCAATGAGACAGCCAAGCGCGTCGTCTGCTAGCGAGCGCGGGACGCCCAGTTTTCTCTCGCAGAACATCTGTGCAGTAAATTTTGTAGCGTTAGCTACACTGGCCTAGCCAAGCCCGTTTCGCGCGGCACATCAAGAGCCATGCTGCGCATGCGCAAGGATCAGTGATGTCACACGGCTTGCGCACCGGAGCCGGCACCTCTCGCGCACTCCGCCGCCGCCGCGCGCGACTCACCGCCGCCGGTCTGCGCATTCCAGAGGAGTGACGTCGTAGCCGTGGTAGACGCACTGGCGCCGGTGCGCGCTCGCTGGGCAGTCGCCGTCTGACACTGCGCTGGAGCCGCTGCGCTTCTGACTGGCGTTTGCCAGTGTGGTATAGCCATGGAGAAGGAGAGCGCAAATGCTGCTCAACAGCGCAGAAGAACGGAGAAGCTTGACTCATCGGATTCCGAAGTAGTTGCCTGGCAATTAGCGGTTGAGCGTAGGAGGAATGAACAGAAGAAGGCTATATACATGTGCCACATAATACGTATACCGCGTGTGTGTCATTGGAGCAGCAGTAAGCATGACAATCAAGCTAATCCTTGACAATCTAGACGACCAGGAAAGCTAAGAATAATCAGCTGAACCTCTGCTAACGCTACGTATATCCTGGCATAGCCGAGCTAAGCCACTGCAACATTTTTTAAATGTTTTAGTTGCTTCGGTGTGCCCATGACTCTTGACGGCCGGTACAAAATGTAGTTTTAAGCCAGGTGAACTGCTCTTTTTACCACTGTCCTCTAAAAGTAACTGGTATCTTCGCACCATGAAGGCTACGTTGAAAATTTTATTATTGATACCGTGTCATTTTACGCGCGCTTCTTGTTGCTGGATATTGATCAGGGACAATGATCGAAGAAAACAATATTAGAGTGAAATAAACCAGGTTTATTAACTGCGTGGCGCGAAGAATGACCAATGTGTTTCTAGGTGATTAAATCAAAGGGTACATAGACATATATATTTACGATATATATGTAAGGGAAAAAATAAAAAATCTTCTAAATGCAATAATTGAAGTGTGAACTCCCGACCAGAATAAGCGCACGTGTTTGCAGTAACACACTTACTGGCGAATAGTGCAAATAAAACTCGCATTCGCAGAAATTATATTCATAGCAGGCAAAACCATCTTATATATATATATATATATATATATATATATATATATACATAGGGTGAGTGACTGCATGCAAGTGAGGACTGTCATTCCGAATGATTGTGCTGCCGGAGAATCGTGGCTGTTCGCAGAGGCGCAGTTCCTGAGAGAATTAACGGACGGGTGGTAATAAGTCCTGCTTAACAAGTTCCTAGCTCTCAATCAATATAAACGCCCCGTTTTAGGGCAGCCTGTAAATCTGCTAACTTGATTCAGACAAGGATTTTTGAAAGTCTCACCGTGTTTTCAACCCTTTAAAACTGAGTGCCCCGTGTGGTGCCACACTTAACTTCTTCAACGAACGCAACAGATCTGCACATATCTCCACGTGTATGTGAGACGGGCCGTTCCTTTAATTGTTTCATTATGGTCATTATGATAGTGCACCGAATAACTGAAAGCAGCTGTTTATAATATACAAGCTGCTGAGTTAAGCGGTCATACATTTGGGAACGACATTTATGCATGAAATGTAGGATAAGCGTAACATGTTTTTCTCGGAAATCAGACTCGAGAATAATTTATGTTGTTGACAACCCCAGAAATTAGCCGAAGAAAGCAGCCACCTGCTTTTTTCTTTTTTTCATATAAGCAAATTCTTCGGTTTTACGTGGCAAAACCACGATATGATTAAGGCACCCGGTTTATATAGTTTTTGCCACCTGGGGTTCTTTAAAGGGCAACTCCGGCGATTTTTCGATGTCAACGGATGTCGATGAAATTCGCTGGGTCTGTTCCTCTGAATACCTCCGTCATGTCCTAAAAAAAAAAGCAGGCTTGAGAGTTCCACAGATTGTTTACTAATCAATTTAATTTATTGCCTCGAGCACCCTACCTTACCCCCTCATCAGTTATAGGCCACATTATGTATGACGTCAGGAATGGTCCACGCAGAGCATGCCGGGATCATGCAGACGACAGCGACGAGAGCGTGCAGGAGTCGACGATCGTGAGCTAGTGCTTAGGTGTGAGGTGTTGCTGTCACGAGAAGTTGCATTCCCTGTGGACGGGCAAGTGATGCGGGGTGGCAAGTGGAGTTGCGTTGTTCGCTGCACGAACTTCAGCCCTCGCCATTCGCATACACAGTTTGAGCCGATGCCGATCGCGTTCAGCCGAGGTTAAGCCTATCACAGTGGCCGAGTTCGTGAGTCTGCTGCTGACGGACCAGACCCACTGATATGAAGCTAATTAAGCTATTAGGATGAGGAAAGCTGCTTCTGTAGTTCAGTTTTGACCATACGGATTTGAAATAAACCATTCCTCATTTCGTACAGTGCACACGCAAAAAGCTAAAGCGACAACACGTCGCGCAATCAACATCCGTATACGCTGCCGTTCTCGAATGCCGCCAGTCGCATTCGCCGGCGCTTCCCTAAATGAAATGTGACTACGCAAATCCATGGGTGTATTATTACCTCTTGTTATGCTGACTCATTATTTAGCTTACGAGGTGCAACGTTTGCCTCGTATCCCAAATGGGCAGCAAGCGGAGGCCCCTTCGATACAGCATGCGTAAACAACCGTCTCGTTCAGCTGCCAACGATGTCATACTTCATAACATCGGCGTTTCCGCGAGAAAACTATACATTCTCTAAATGAACGATCATACGCGCAATGTCCCAATCTATGTCTACTTTACGGAACACTAATTGTGTGCATGAAGAGAATACGAAGAATGATAGGCAGGCTGCACAACGCTTCCCTACTACGGTCTCCCGCTCGCTGTTTCCGAAGGTGTGTGGTCGCACGTATCAGCTCGACCCTGAGTGATGTAACGGTGCCTACATGCATAAAAGCTACGTATTTTGATATGTTCTGACATTAATTGATGTCACCGATGAGCGGCTATGTCAAGCGAACGACGTACGAGTGGTCGCTGTACCTGCCGATGTAAACAAATGCACCGGTCGGTGCTTTGGACTGTTAGCGGCGTTCTTGTGAGATACAAATGCGGAAAGTCGTGCTCCACATCTTACAGTGAGCATGCGAAGCGGTTCCATGAGAGGGGTAAAACACCTAAAATACCAAGCAGCACGTATATCAGTGGTTAGAGCTACCCTTGGGCTACCCATGTCGCAGCGCGATATGTTACGCATGGGTGCTGGCTCTAGTGGTGGAGGACGGCGATTCGTGGCTATTGAATTCTTCTGAATCATAACTGTCACTGTTTGACAGATCCGAATAGGTGGTGCAGCTTACATGCAATGTCGCCCGAAGGTCCGGCGCGGTCTCGAATAAGCTGAGCGTCTTCTCTCGCCGGTTTCATTCACCCCGCGGGCGAGACCGGCATGCGTTGCGCGCCTTCCCCGCCGGGGATACAATCGTGACGTCGCACGCAGAGGTTCGCTCGGCTGCTTGCTCAGGTTTCGGTTTCGTTTTTGCGCTTTCTTGGTTATTTAAAATTATTTTTGAATTTGCGGGACAATTCTCCTATCAGGTGAGTCACAGGAGGGTCTCGGGAACCTAAATATTTTATTAGCTCGACATGGTCAAAAAATCGCCGGAGTTGCCCTTTAACGTGCAACTAAATAAAGGTACACGAGTCTTCTTCCATTTCGTTCCCATCGAATTCCGCGACCTGGATTGAACCCGCGAGCTCAAGACCGTATCCACTATACTATATAGCCACTAATTAGTCTACTGCGCAGGCTTTTTTTTTTTCTTTTTTTGAAGTATCGGTGACGGTGACGGTGACGCCGACGGCAGAAATCCGGTTGAAGTGTCCATATAATTGCTATCGCAATAAAAAAAAAAATGTACTGCACAGAGGTACAGTGTACTAGAAGGGGGAAAATACATGTCATATGCAATTATGAACCCCATTTGAGCGGTCTGAACGCAAATACCAGCGCGCGAAGTAGTATGAATGACCCTGCCGAGCAGTATCGCCAGCAGTTTCCGACGGCGCTATGGGACCAAATATTTTTGTAGGCATTTTTTATATTATTGTGTAATAAAATTCCCCTGTGATTTGATTTAATTAACTAAAACCGTTTTCGGCGCTCGAGGTCCGACTGCAATAAATGACCCCTTACCGATTACTCCGCATTCTGTTACGCGAGAAAGGCGAAAATTTGAATGAAATGTGGCGCTGGAGCTTTTTTTTTCTTCCTATAACAATACTTCCCGTAAATCTGAGGACAAGGAGCCGGATGGGGCAGCTATGTTTTATTTGTTTGAAGCGGCAAGCAGGAAGGTTGCATATGTTTCTCCTTCTGCGTTTCGCAGGACCTACTGATGGAAAACTTTATGCGCAACAATACACACGAGAGATACATGCTGCTTGAAGAACAAGAAAAATATTTTTTCTCCGAAGGGAACCGTGCAATAACATATTAGAATGAAAGCCGACACTGCGGCAGCAATGCACGCGCAATGACCGAGCGGTATTAAAAAATAATAAAAAATAAATAAAGAAGAGAAAAAAATTTATTCTTAAGGCATAAATACATGTCATATGCAATTATGAACCCCATTTGAGCGGTCTGAACGCAAATACCAGCGCGCGAAGTAGTACGAATGACCCTGCCGAGCAGTATCGCCAGCAGTTTCCGACGGCGCGACCTTGATGCGGCCCAATCCACTTCGACCGCAGCGCCGCCCCAGTATTTTTCCACGTCGGGCGCCTCACTGCAAAGCATGCGCCGCCCCAGCCGCTCGCCCCACTCGACCATATTCTAGTACGAGTACTAGAATACGTATTCTAGTACGAGTACTTCGTTGCTTGCGCGTGGGAGATTAAGTGCGTTCGCTCTCCGTGATAGCGCGCGTCCCCGCACGCTTCCGCTCGGGCGTACGGCGCGCTGGTGCAGATTTTATCTACACGGAACCTCACGGCGACGGTGACGGCGACGCCGACGGCAGAAATCCGGTTGAAGTGTCCATATAATTGCTATCGCAATAAAAAAAATGTACTGCACAGAGGTACAGTGTACTAGAAGGGGGCAGTGGGCTTACTCTCCGGCGGAGGCTATGCGATGCGGCGGCTCCACGAATGTCGCAAATGTGAGCTTCTCTGATAGCCCGAGCGGCGGCGCTGGCGTCAGTTTCAATGGAGCGTGGGTGCGACGGCGCAGCCCAATGCCCGCCCAGTGCCCGATCATATTCGTTGGAGTTGCAGAGCTGCGTTGTTTTTTTTTTTTTTTTTTGTGGACGTCGTCGCGTGTTTTTTTTTTTCATTCAGTGTTTTTTTCGCACATAGCCTGCAAGAGATTAGTATGCCTTGCAGTAACTGAGCCATGCCGCAGCATCGACAAAATCACTGTTACGCGCCTGGGTGCCAAACAGGCTATGTTTATGTAAAGGATGGGCCGAAGTTGTCTTTGTTTGGCGTCCCGAAGGATAAAAATAGGCGGAAAGAGTGGGAAAAAAACCTCCACAGAGCTGACAAGCCCCTGGACGACACGAGCGCAGTATGCGAGCTCCATTTCGAGCCACGTTTTGTGCTCATGTCCACCGCAGTTCCTGATCACTGTGAATTGTCTTCATTTGTATGGTCTAGTTAGGTCAGTTAGCGAAGGAAACTGCGAGGAAGGTACACTGGCCTCCTTACTGGAAGTTGACTATCTCGAAGCATCATGTGACCGAAATGAGTGCAGTCAAACTGCTGCTAGCGCTACTGCCGCAAAGGCCACACAAAAGGTGGTATCCCAGCATTGCAGGGGCCTGCGGGTTTCAAACGACCATAACCAGGACGTGGCCAGAAGCGACTCGAGGCTCACTTACCACATTTCGGGCTATGTTGCGCGGGAGTGTATTGTCAATTCCAGCCCAAAATGCCCAAGAATGCATAAAGCTGCTTACTATGACGCCACCAGGCGAAAGTTTTCAACTTGCCCGGCTAAGAAACTTCTGCCATCGAGGAGGCCTCCTTTATCCCTCCTGTCAGCTGTACGGCTTCGTGAAAAAGCTAGAGGATCTTTTCGTAGAATGCTTCTGTCAGAGTGAGCCACACTCTGACAGCGTTATGGACATGCTGGCAGTTGTTAAGAGTAAGCTCCCCCTCGAAGTTGGCTGCAATGTGCACGCTCTTAGCCTCACAGCTAAAATAATTAGTTTTTACATTGTCACACGTCTGCATTTTTATGTGAAAGGAATTAACTGTGACAAGACAGGAAAGCGGCAGAAGGCCAAGCAGCTGAAATTGAACCGTTGCTTATGAGTTGAAGTGCATGAAAGGCTTGCTGTACTTACAAATAAAAGCTTTGTGTCAGCAACAGCCCTGTTATCTTCATTTTGCTTACCCTTATATAGCTGTACATAAGCATAGGCCTGAGCCTAATTGTGAAGTGAACTAGTTTTCACTTTTTGTTCAAGCCTCCCTCCATTTCTTTATGGAAAAAATCAACCTGATTTGATTTAATAAATGTGTGCCAGCGTAATGATGGTTAATAATAAACGCAGAAGGCTACTGTGAAGCATGGAACAACTAAAGTGGAACAATAAAATATTTAAGCCATATATACAAATTCATTTTGGCTAAGCAAAGCACAAACCTGGTTAGCATGCCTGATGGTTCTTTTAGCCCAGCTGGGTAGTATGTGCGCACTGTTTTCTGTCTGACAGAATTTTACATTAGGTCGACACGGCATGAAACCGTGTATTTGGTCACCGTCCCTTTCATTCAAAATTTTCTTTCAATTTTTTTTACGATTGCCCGATAATTCGGAAAATTCGAAGGCCCCTTCCACATAAGCAAAATCCGTCAGCGACGACCTCTTTGCAAAAAAGGTTTAAGAGTTAGGATAGGCAGCACATTGGCCAAGAGTTGCCGTCTTTCTTTTCCACAATGTACTATTATGGCAAATATCATGTGGCCTAAACAAATATAGTGCTTGCTAAAGATATGTTACGACTCTCAAGTATGTCAAAATTAAAAACAAATGAGAGTGTGAACTGCTTCGAACTGAAACCGTCAGAAACGCAAGGAAAATCAAAGCTTCTGCAAGCAAAGCTTCCATTGAAGTTGCCAGTGGCGCCACCTCTTGGATGCGACGCTGACTGCGTCAGAGGAGCGGCTGAGTAAGCCCACTGCCCCCTTCTAGTACACTGTAACAGAGGTTCTGCGAGAAAGGTCCCACGCTCGCTAGCAGACGACGCGCTTGACAACGACAGCAAAATTGAAGGCGTCGCGTTGTATAATCCATGCCTCAAATATATATATATATATATATATATATATATATATATATATATATATATATATATATATATATATATATATATATATATATATATATATATATATATTTGGCAGAATGGTGTAAACATAAATTTGCAGTTGAACTAAAGCACTATTTTAAGAGCGCGCTATGCACAATCGGCCTCGGTGCCCGCAGCGAACGTACGTTGAATATGCCGCGGAGCGCGTCTCCGCCCCAATTCAGTTCAGTCGCAGCGCCCTCGCACTATTTTTCCACACGCGGCGCCTCAGCGGCAGAGCGCCGTTCGGCCCACTCGACCATTGTCTAGTACGCTCTACCAAAACTAGCTCTTTTATGTACCCAGAATGGAGGCCGAAATTCCCTAGTCAAGTTGACCAGTTGAGCAGGCGAAGTGAAACTCGCTGTGTATATTTTTTCGCTGATGCCCATATGATTAATGATGAACCCGCCTATGCGCATTGTTCTGTTTATATTATTTTATGTGTTTGTTTGTTTTAGCCAGGATTGGGTTATCTCGCAAACGCTCACATGAATTCACGGGGAGATTGTTAGGACTGTCAATTAAGAACTTCATCTTCGGCGATGCCTTATGTGTAGCATGTGCGATCATTTGGATGAATCGTCTTGGTGGCGACGATTGTTGACCCTTTTTGTGTATGTAAGTGATCGATTGTGCGCGATAAGCAATCGGTTATTCGTATTAAACTGTGTGTATTTATTTGACAAGAAATTTAGTTCGCTCCGTGGTCAAGGTTCAGACTCTTTCTGTGTTCTCAAATTGCGCAATCTGTTCACATCTGTGCACCCACTAACCTCATGATTCCAAAAAGTCACGTTAGAAACATGCTCTTTCCATTTTCTTGAACTAGTGAGCTGTTGCCGGTTAGAGCTCCGGGAAGTCCGCGTGGCAGGTCGAAGAAGTAAGGCGACTGTTGCAATGCACCTGTAGATCGTCAGCGCGTTTGTCAGCGCAGGTTATATGCTGACTTTATTTGAACTTGTGAATCTATAAGTCGCGCAGTGTGTGCTGCTATGAGATGCAGAATATGCAAAGGCACAAATGGAACCGAGATCGAGTTTTCTCAGACGTGCAAAATTTTACAATAATCGGTTCAGGTCAGCCTGCTAGCTGGAACCACGCAGTGCTGATGACATGCTGATTGCAAAATAAACTGCACCACCATAAGTTTAGCAGCTGTCTTGCGGAATAGATAGCATTACATTTGTTAAATGTGTTGAGAATCGACAAGATTGAAAGACCTACAGAACACTGATTTGCGCTCGGCAAGATATGTCAAGGACGGGTGTGCTGGGCCAGGGAAGCTGAGAAATCGCCACAACAAACAGGTGGGAGGGCAGGTAGGGGAATGGCCTCGAAGTCCACGCAGAAACAAATATAAGAATGCTAGGCGCCGCCACGCCGTTCCAAAATCAGGCGAATGTTGAAGAGTGCGACAGTGACTAACGTAACAGCAATTAATTTTAAGAATGGGGAGGGGGGGGGGACCGCATAAAAGGCGCCAAGAACGAGTCGAGAAAGCGTGTCGTCACTGCCCGATCGCTCAACACCAGACGGCCGTGGCCGCAGTCGCCTAGCTGAGGCTCACCTACCCCGTCGTAACACGTGCTAACTTAGATTTCTCTTAGATAAATGAACATATAGTTTCGTTTATTTATTAACTTTCTCTTCAGGATAAGCTGCAAGCGTAAACCTTGCGCTCGCGTTCATCTCCTGCGTGCACAGACGTCGAAATCTGGCTCACGCACGTACGAGGGGGGGGGGAGGCGATAAGAAGGCGAGCGCGGCACGCAGGTGCGTGACTCCACTAGGGACATCTCTGCCTCGCAAATGTAGGGAACCGCACAAGACGAGATCTGGCAACACTGGTGTGTTCGGGTGGAGATTTAGTCGCTCCCATGACGAAGAGTATAAACAGCACCAAGGAAGCGCACGGCTCACGACGGAAACTCCCGTCACCATATAAACCACATACTACGTACACTACGGCGTGTATTGATTCATTTGCAACGAAAATGGCACTGGAGAGACTTCAGAAAGCGCTTGCTTTTATCTCGGATGAAAAAGTGACGGCGGTAGTCCAATTGGAAAGGGCAGACAGGCGAAATTGATTTAAAAGTCAATTTCATACTACAATAGCAATGATAATAACCAATCAATCAAATGTTTATTATAGGGCTCAGGAACAGCAGAGGGCCTTCGTACGGCATGGCGCACTTAAAGAGCAATATGCGAGAAAATATGTAGCGATAACAAAAATGCGGTGAACAAAACAACGCGAGAAAGAGAAACAAATGCGGAAAAAGAAAACAAGGGAGCGTAAAAGGCATTTAACCATACAACATGATATACCTACATATATACAATACACAGGAAATGAACTCTGAAATTTATCAATACAGGCACAATTATTATGTTTTATTGGAGTCGAGCCATATATAGATCAGTCTTTAATAAAACGAGGCCAGGCAGAGAATGCGGAATGTTACCTGGTATACTGTCGCAGCCCGAAAAATTGCACAGCTTGGGGCATGTATAATGCCATGGACCGTGCACCTTATACAGGAACGAAAAGGTCTCATTTAATAAGTCGAAAGTGAGTGAGTACCAAATTTATTAACCGAAGGGGTGAAGTTTAAGGGAGTCTAGAGGTGCGATTTGAGGTAGATATTTGAGAGGGCTGGACTATGGTCGCCAGAACGACAAAAGTGGGGCTTGAAGACAGATATCAATTTATTCTGGAAGCGCTCAGTGAGGCCAGAATTAGATTTGCACGTTGCACCTCAATCTACAGAGACATACTCTAGTAGTGATCGGTAGTAGACGGGTTTTCACACTTGGGTACATTAAAATTAGCTCTGTGTTTGGGTGGTAGTAAGTAAGTAAGTAAAGTAGAGTAAGTAAGAAGGAAGTAATAAGTAAGTAGTCAGTAAGTAGTAAGTAAGTATAAGTAAGTAAGTAAGTAAGTAAGTAAGTAAGTAAGTAGTAAGTAGTAAGTAAGTAAGTAAGTAAGTATAAGTAAGTAAGTAGTAAGTTAGTAAGTAAGAGGTAAGTACGTAAGTAAGTAAGTGTAAGGTAAGTAGTAAGTAAGTCGTAGTAGTAAGTAAGTAAGTATAAGTAGTAAGTAGTAAGTAGTAGTAAGATAAGTAAGTAAGTATAATAGGAGTATAGTACGTAAGTAAGTAAGTAAGTAAGTAAGTAAGTAAAGTAAGTAGTAAAAGTTAGTAGTAGTAAGTAAGTAAGTAAGTAAAGTATAATTAAGTAAGTAAGTAAGTAAGGAAGTAAGTAAGTTAAGTAAGTATAAGTAAGTAAAGTAAGTAAGTAAGTAAGTAAGTAAGTTATAAGTACGTAA
>NC_051156.1:94466565-94484065 GCF_013339745.2 Dermacentor silvarum | reverse complement strand
CTGTACCCTGCGCGTCTACAAAATTTGTCCGGTTCGGGACCGTTTAAGTGGGTCTTTTTTTTCTTCTTAGTTTAACAAGCTATAGCAGCTGTTGCTTCTTTATTATTCCGAAGAAATTATTACCAATTCATTAGTGACTGATAGCAATTTACCGCCTTTTCAAACGGACTTTCGAAAGAGATGGAAATTGCATGAGAAAACGCCGCGATTCCCACATTAGCGCCTTGATAATTCACTTTGGAGCACACGTTGCCCCGAAGGAGCACACAAGCCACCATGGTGTCTTGCATTGTGTTTTGCGCGTCTGCGTCCGTGTCTATTGCAATGTTTTCGATGCGTCTTCTTCGCTCTCCCCCAAATGCCGATTTTGCCTGTTCGTTCAGGCGGGCGACCATAACGTGCGTTCACTGCTTTTGCGGCGGGCAGGAGCCCCCGCTACGTTCTTTCGCTTTGCATTATTCTCACCCACTACACAGCCCAGCTGGTCCCCTTCCTTTGTTGAGTCCCGGTTGAGCGGGGGAGCGGGGTTAAAAGCGGGGAGAGCCACGAATCCCGCTTCCGAGTTCACGCGAGGTTTCGGGGAATCGGGGCTTCTTTCGTTCTCTCACCGACGCCCTCTCATTCGTTTCCCTCACCCGAGTCCGTGGACGTGCAAACAGCGTGGCGGGCAGTTTTGTGGGTGGCGGCGTTAGCTTTTTCTTGGTGACAGCACCAACAGCGCTGTTAGCGTGTAGTGCTGGTATATGGCGAAGTATACGTATCCCTGGGTTTCCCCGTAACGAAGGTTTGGATTCTTCGTGTAGCGCGCTTTAAAATACACTACTTAACGTACTGCGATGCGTTGCATCGGAGTATCGTCCACTATTTACAAAAGCTTCTGCACCTTTCTCGTTCGGGATCGCTCGATCTCGCCAGTGCTCGCCGGACGACAGTGATGGGCCCTTGTCCAGGCAGAGGCGCCGGAGGCGCGCTAGACTCAGTGTAAGTATGCATGCATTCACGCGCAGTGCATTGATTCGTTTATAACGCGCAACTGCAGCGAAAAATGTAAAATAACTTCGTTGGAATATTCATACTCAGCGTGAATGGGCGAATTCATGACGTACGTTGGCAAGAATTTAGTAGTAACCGAAGTCTCAGAAATGAACAAAAAAAAAAAAAAAAAAAAAAACGTCGTTATACGCGTGCGTGCTGCGGAGAACTTGTTGAATAGTAGACGCGGCACGCAAGCCCACCTTCTCATATAAGGAAAGTCGAGAGTCTCGCTAGCATGTATTCAAGAAATGCTTATTGTGCTAGGAGCTGTTACGTAACGATTCTTGTCGAGATTTTCGTTGTGTTTGTGATTCTCTCGTGGGAATGCTTGAACAGTGACACTATCGAAATCCTGTTGTGGTGTTCGGATAGAACGCAATCAGCTGAGGACTGTGTAGAACGAAGTGACATTAGTCGACGTAGCCTGCCGTCGTCCTGGCATTTTTTAGGGGAGGCGAATAGGAAGCGAAGCGGAGGCGGCGACTACTTGCCTGGCCTGGAACGCGTGAGGGCTACACGGACCTACTTGCATCTATACTTTGGTACAAAAATCAACAGGGGCCCTTGCCCACACACACGAAACTGTTCGTTCTGCGAAACATCACTTGAACCGTTCCCTAGTGCAGATGCTAGCCAATAGTGATTACAGCAGCCAGGCAACGGTATGTTTGACATGGTGCATTACATGTTCGGCAAGTGTGCCGTGGGCCTCTTCGTGCTTGTGATTTTTAGATGTTCGCAATCTCCGGGATCCCCTGCGAAATCGCACGCACGGCATGGACGTGGCACAGATAACAACGCGGATCGTCTGACACGTTGGGCTGGCTTTTTCGTATTGATAGCGTAATAACTTCAAATATGAAAACGGCTTCGCGAAAAAAGCGTCGCTTTGTTTTCACTGAAGCGGCGCTAAAAAAAAAAAGACCACGCCAAGAATAATTCAGTCTTCCATTTTGTGCTCAAAAATGCGGCAAGAGTCTTCGGCGCGATTTATGTTTGTGAATACCGGAATGCGAAGTAGCAAAGCAGTCATTGTGCTCGAACATGTAAATATCCAGAAATCTTTAAACGAAAGTGACTTTACTGTGAAGGAAAATGTGTTTCATTTGCAAACTTTTGAAGTATTCCGAATAAAACTCAACATCGTATAGGGATGTTAAATATAAACAAATCTCTTCAAAGCATAAATTTATCCTTAGGGTAGTTTCCTACGCTTTCTGCGCCGTTTCAAGTTTTCATCCATCAAAAATGACCATGAGTTTGACGTGACCTGTCGTTATTTATCCACTGTTGTCTCAAGCTTGAGAATCAATGCAAAAAAAAAACGAGAAGAAAAAACAGCCTTTTGTGATGTTTGCATGAGTGAGCTTATTTTCTTGTAGCCTATCCGATTCTCTCATGTGTTGAATGCAGAATACTGTGGCCTCTTTCTAATTTCAGTTGAATATTTACCCTTTGAACAACGGAAAGGGACCAACTGCGCGCTTCTTTGTGGCTCTAAGCATGGGTTTCCGAATATAACGTTCTTTCATATAATCTTATGGGAACGGAGCAAGAAGTGCCCTGCTGATACAAGAACCGCTGAATTGGAGCACTTGGTAGCAACTCACTGCAAGTTGCCAGAAGAGCCCTAGTTCTGCTTTACTTTCACGTTGTAAACTTCATTCGATCATAGGTGCGCAAGAAAAAAAGAGGTTTCGATATAGAGGTCAATTCTTTTCAAGCAGGATAGACGTCATTACAAGGTAGTTTCCTTGTATAGCGGTGTCATAAACCATGTGCCTCAGCGTGCGGTACCTGACGTAATTTTTGGAGATTCTGCTACGACTTTTGCTGTCATTCTGACCTACAGCATACGGTGTTCACGACTGAGAGAACTTTCGTTGGTTAGTGTAAGTGGTCACTGAAGTGTCCATCAAATGTGTGGACGATGCATTCACTAAATTTCTTCGCGCGCAGGGAGCAATCGGTGATGTCCGACGTTATAAATTAACAAGCGCGTATGCACGAGTGGAGGCGAAGGTACATATTTGCCCTGCGTGTCGCGTTTTCGCCAGAAATAAGATGACATCGTGAAATATAGCTCCAAATATACACTTCCTTTAATCATAACCATGTTCGAGTTCATGTAAGTTGTAAGGTGCAGTATTTACACGATCAGGAACATGGTGTAAGATAGACAGGAGCACCGGCTCACACGATAAGGCGTTAATCCCGGCCACGGCGGCCGCATTTCTATGGGGGCGAAATGCAAAAACACCCGTGTACTTAGATTTAGGTGCAGGTTAAAAAACCTCAGGTGGTCCAAATTAATCCGAAGTCCCCTACTACGGCGTGCCTCATAATCAGATGGTGATTGTGGAACGTAAAACCCTACAATTTAATTTTTAATTCTGATAAGGCGTTCCAGCGTAGTTGTCGGCGAGCATGGCTTCCGAAATTGTTCGGAGCACTTCGTCAGATCTCGGAGGCCATACTTATCTCGGAAGTCATACTTGTAGCGCCTGCAGAACGACAGACACACAGAAAGGCACGTTATGGTAAGTTCGGCTGAGCCACCCTGGCACCGTGGCAGTGCAGGGGAAATTACGCCAAACACCACCCGAGTTTCATGTTTCGCTCCTGCCATGCAGACGAACGTGCGAGCTACCAAACGGGAGTTTGTGACTGTAGCGCCCTCTGCGAGATACATGCCGAATTCGAGAACCAGCGGACGACGCTCTATTACATAGGCCACTTATCACTTGGTTTGGGGTACTATGCAGTATGCGCCGAGTTTGGCGAAACTCGGGATCTTCGCGAGCTCTGGCGACACCCCAAGATGAAAGAACTAATGGTAACAGGACAAAGTTTGTCCGTCGACACGCATACAGTTTCATTGATTTATCTAGATTCACTCTGGGTAGCTGTCTTTCATTGGGCATTGCCATATGGGCGGTCGATAAGCTGGGGCTCACGTGATCATACGGTCGGCGCATGGTCGTGCCTTCTTTCACTTGTTTGTCGTTCCACCGAGTGCATTACAGGTACAAGCAAGTTATAAAATAAGTGCATTTAGTACAATAATATTAGTCACATTAACGTGGGTTGCAAGCATTTAAAGTTTACAAGATGTACACTGAATGTGCATTAGACTAATTTGTAGTTTAATACGTATCGCGTAATACCACGAGGGGACTCTCGCACTCCTCTTTTTTTCTCTGGATTCGATTGGCACGGCTCGCTACGTGCTTGCGCTAGCGTTTGCGAGCACCGATTGGTGTACGCTTGGTTTTCTCACTGGGCTTTCAACAGATCGCTCTTTGCTCCTTCTCTTTCCTCTGGATTGCATTGGTGCAATCCAGATTTTTGATTAGATTTTTGGTTTCCCCGATGTACGACGCCGGACAGTCGGCACAGCTGATTTTATAGACGACGCCTTGAGCTTTTATTGCGACAGCAATTATATGGACACTTCAACCGGATTTCTGCCGTCGGCGTCGCCGTCGCCGTCGCCGTGAGCTTCCCTATAGATAAAATCTTCGCCGCGCGCCGGATGCCCGAGCGGAAGCGTGCGGGGACGCGCGCTATCACGGAGAGCGAACGCACTCAATCTCCCACGCGCAAGCAAGGAAGCGGGAAGCCAGCGCCGGAGGGAGCGGGGGGGGGGGGGGCACTTCTACTCTGCTAACAACCGCGCTCGTCGCTCGCTCGCACCGTCTCTTATCTCCACACGGCTCTGACCTTTATGCGCCGTGCATTCGCCGCTCAGTTTCCGTTGAAGCGATAGACCGCACGTACCTTCGCCGCGGCGGCGTATGCGCTTGCTGCCACCGTTTTGACAGTCGTTGTCTGCAGTCATTCAGTGTGATCTATTCGTGTTTGTTTGTGCGCGCTCACACCACGCTTGTTCATTCAGATAGTAATAGTCGGGCCACATTTTCCAACGCACGCTACACATGCAATGCTGCCCGGATCGGCAGTGCAGCGCTACAGGTGTGTCCCTTCGCCCGCGCTGCCCACGGGAAGCGCTTCCCATCAACACCACCGTTTCACACGCGCCTTCTCGTGGTCATCGAGTCTCTCTTCATGTCGGTCTACTTACGCCGCAGCACACCTGCTTACTTAATCAGCTCATGTTTACTACAATTCATATTGCTACCAAAGCCGCTCACCTTACTTCGTATGACATTGCTGTGTTGCTATCGCATTCATTGCTTCGCACTTAGGGCGAAACTGTGACATTTTTTTTTTCTTTTGGTGGACGGTCTTTTGGTTTAGGAATGAGGATATTCAAAGCGTTCATCGGTTTATACGTGACTTTGAGGCCTTATTTTTTCAATATTCGGCTTATTGATGGCACGGTGATGGCATTTCTTCATCACAAACACGGTACACTAAAATCAGCTGTGCCGACTGTCCGCCGTCGTACATCGGGGAAACCAAAAATCTAAAAGAAAGAACCAGACAACATTAAAACGACGTCAGAACATTCAACCGAATACGCAGCGCCGTCGCCGAACATTCCGAAGACGCCGACCACAAGATTTCTTTCCAAGAAACCCAAATCCTTCAAACAGAGACAAACTGGCGAAAAAGGCTACTACTCGAGTCTTGGCACATTCAGAACACGGCGGGTAATATAAACTGCGTCAAGGGCATTCTTCCTTCTGTGTATGTTCATGGCCTTGCAGACGCGACGAAGGGAAGAAAGGACCCCCCGCTCTAGGTCAGCAACACCAAAACAACTCGTCCCCCCCCCCCCCCCCCTGTCCCTCGTCAACGCATTCCCGCGACTAAAGGGCGCCCAGCATCGGTCAACCCAGCCGACCTCCGCGGTGGCACGGTGGCGCGCACTCGTGTCGTGTTCGCCCCAGACGAACGTGCGACACCGCGCGAGTGCACTGAAAACGGCACGAGTGCCGTCAGCCGAAGGTACCATTACACAATACGCAGCACGTTCCAACGTGGTTCTCGGCGAGCATGACCTCCGAAATTGTTAGGAGCACTTCGTCAGATCTCGGAGGCCATCTAGACATCGTGCCAATCTCGGAGGCCATACTTGTAGGGCATGCAAAACTACAGACGCATTCATTCATTCATTCATGTACTCTCAAGGCCGTGAGGCATTGCAAAGTGGAGTGGTAGTGTGAACAACAATAGGAAAAAAAATATATAAGAGAAGATGCACTTGATTACAAATTTTCTTAAGTTGCAGATTTGAAGGATGCAGGTGCTGCGAGAGAAACGAGGCAGGTGATTCGAGTCGATGCTGGTTTTTGGAACAAAGGATTCGTAATAATCTTTAGTGCGGCAATTCGGCACCCCAACATTGAGATGATGGTTAACGCGCGATGATACATAACGAGGGGCGGTGAACAGAAGTTGTTTAGGTTGTCATTGAAATACTAAATTTTGTGAAATACGCGTAGTCGGGCTTGGCGGCATCGTGTAGAAAGGTCACGAAGATATAAAATTTACACAGCGATAATACATCTAGAGTTTACACAGCCAGACAATGCAAAGCGCTAAGTTCCAACAACACGATGAGTACCGTTTTTACCGCCGTATTTAACCCCAAAGAACTTAATAGTACACAGGTACATTGCTGAATACAAGTAGAATATGCTACAAGTAGGAGATGTCATACCAACAAACCCATATAGCTGCCCTCATCAGGTGTTTTTTTTTCTGTTTTTTTTTTGTTGACTCAGGTCATAGATGGCACAAGAACTTGTTACAAGCATGTGCTTTGTTACTCGTACAGACCAGTTACAGTAACGTTGGTGATAAACAGGTTATTTCACGTAACTTGAGCCAAACTTTAAAAGTATGCAAATGCGACGTAGCTGGACCGAACCAAGGTAATGCTGTTTGCCGTCGCTTGGAAATACTGAAATTATTTTTTTTACATTCCATCTAATTAGATAATTATTCTTGATTAGTCAATAAACTTCTCAATTATTAAAATTAGATGAAAAGTGTCAATGAGAAAACTGTAGAGCAACATGAGGAACTCCCGATACAGCTTTGTCCTGCTCATTACGTGCTACACAAAAATGTTTTTCCGAGCGTCAAAGAAGTCCGCGAATAAACGCAAAGTGCCTCGAGCGGCCAGTCGCGCGGCAATTGACGCCATGACATTCGACAAATGCCCTTACCATTCCCTTCTGCACATTTAATAGCTTTCGGTAATTGTCTTGCGTAGTCCTGCCCCTTACCAAAACACGATGTTAGCCTGGAGTATAGAGGAACTCGTAGTACAATGTTCTTCACAATCAGGTATAGGACGGAGGACGTTTTTTACATGCACCCTACAATTTTAGTAAGTTCTGGTGCGAGATTTTCTGTGCACATGCTCCACGTTAAACGCTCACCGAACCACACTTCATAAGAATTTTTGGCTTTCTACCTGTTCTAGTTTTTTGCCCTCAAACACAATTAATAGCTGCAGTGAAGTTGCGTGCCTTATTAAGAGGAGCAATAGTCATATATTTAGTTGTACTAACACTGATTTGCAGCTTATTATCCTTTACCTATTAGAATTACAGAAGGGGTGCCAAAAGATGTTGAAGTTGAAGTTTATTTCTTGCTATGTTACAGAAAGGAAGGGAAGGGAAGCGCAGTCGAGGACTGCAGAAAACTAGGTGTGCTGATGAAATTAGAAAATGTGCAGGCGCAAGTTCGAATCATCTAGCGCAATCCAGGGGTAATGGGTGATCGTAGTGAGAGGCCTTCGTCCTGCAGTGGACAAAAAAAAAAAAAAAGAAGTCGCAGTTTCGCCCGAAAGGTGAAGCATAGATTGCTATACCAAATTAGTAGACAGCTGTATACGAAGAAAGGATAGCACTTTTATCGGCCGTATAAACTTGAAAACATTCGCTTACTAACTAAATTAACAAATACGGTGTCACGCGCGCACAGGCAAACGTGAACACATCTCGCTCGATAACCGGGGGAAGGCGCTGTCAAAACGCTGGGGTGAGGAATCGCGGCAGCAGTAGCGGGCGATTCTTTCTGTCTAGCGCTTCAACGCGAACTAAACGTCGACAGCACAGCGCATACGAAGCTACCGTTATTCGGCGCACTTTGCTAACATCGCCCATCGCCTGCTAGAGATACAGGGCCGCGCCGTAAGCAGCAGCCGCCGGAGTTTTCATGTTTTATGTTTCATGTTTTCATTATTTCATGTTTAATATTAGAAAGTGTCATTTCACACAATGAAAACAAACCTCGAAGTGCACGCCATTAGTCACGTTGTATTTGCAACACGTGTTGTAAGCTACCCCTCCCTTCCTACTAATTGTTTTGTTGTTGCTCAAGCGGTGCCTTTTTAAAACCACTTCTACAGTTCTTTCAATTCTGTTTTTTTACTGGTTTGCTAACTAAGCTTTTACTCACTACGGTTGGCGAGTTGTAATTGAGCTATATATAGTCAAAGTTGGAATCTAATTTATTCAACTGTGCACTCTTCGCAGCATCATTGCTGATGAAGTCGAAGCCGGTCCCGCTGTGGATGAGCTCGGTGCAGTTGATCTCGCTGAAGACGCAGCAGACGCAAACGCACCGGCAGTCCCCCCGAACCCGCCGGCAGTTGCTGCAAATCTACCGGATGGGCCTGCTATAATAGAACCAGCTATTGTGCTCCAGCGCCAGCCAAGGAAATGTCGCGCGACGGTGGTTTGCGGTTTAATCGGTGCTCTGGTTTGTGTAACCGTCTACGGCGTACTGGGACCTCGAGCATCCCCGACCACGCTACTGATACGGCCGTGGAGGCTCTATGTGGTTCGTAAGCAGGACCACGGAGTCCCTCGAATCATGGTGTGGACCGGCCGACCTTCCGAGTCAACGGCAGCTCCGCCATTTGTCAACGCCGCGTCCGTTCTCGCGGTGCCGAAAGCGCCCAGATATAACGAGAACTGGATCGCGTGCCCTTTCATCGACAACACTGGTGATGATCCGCTGGAGCTGAGGTGCACAGTGACGTACGATCGGAGCCTCGTGATGGAAAGCGACGCTATCGTATTCCTTGCCGACAGCGTGAACATGCACGATCTTCCCGGTCAGCGTGCCGTTCCCCAGTTGTGGGTGTTGTGGGCGCGCCAGGCTCCGGCGCTTGACATCCGTGGTGCGGTTCAGTTCAACCTCTTTGGAGCGTGGAAATCACGCTCGAGTATTCCTGATGAGCTGCTCCCACTTTTCAACTGGACTATGGGCAGTCGAGAAGGCGCCCATGTCAATAGTACGAACAAGTATTTTCGTCCTAACCGGACTCCAACAGTGAAGAAAGGGTGGTCCTTTGAAATCCGTTGGCCCACTGTTGCTTCCAGGAGGCCGTTGCCCCCTGAAAGACTCAATCGTAGTGAGAGGTCGGCTATGCTTTTAAAGAGGAGAGCGGACGCTGCCTGGATTGCTGCCGACTGCGAACAGCGCAAGTTCGAGGAAGAAGCGCGGGCTTTGCGCGCATCCGAAGACCAGGCCAACGACAGTGTCGTGAAAAGCTTCAAAATGCACGTCGTGCCGGACTGCGGCCTCGGCTGTTGCGAGTCTATGGCGGACTGCGTCGCGTACGTGGCCAGGCACTTCAACTTCATTGTGGTCACGCAGACGCCGGCCTGCTTCCCCAGTGTCTACGAACTCATTTATGAAGCGTTCAAGCACGACTTGGTTCCGGTCGTGCTGATGTCGTCGCGGTATGACCAACTCCATTTGCCTCCCAAATCCACGGTGAGCGTTGCGGAAATGCAAAATACCATGTACCTAGAAGAGTATGTTCGTTACCTGCTAGACCATCCCGCTGCTTACGAGGCATACTTCGCCTGGAAACGTAACTTTACCGTGGCCACACTTGAGCACGACCTGTGCCCGTTGTGCGCGGCCATGCACGGCCTCTCCAAGCGGAAGTATCCGGCAGGCCGGGACGTCCGTGAGTGGTGGCATCTTCGCGCTATATGCGGTGATTATCGTTTGTTTGTTTAATTAGCACCGACGCTGACCAGGTCGGTCGGCCATGAACTCTTGCGGCAGGCCAGCGGTGCACTTTTCTTCAGACTGCCATAGTGATATCTTCGCATATAGGCTTTCTGATGTCTTTCGAACTCTGAAACTTGCACCGAACTTTACAAGGCCCATTTACTAAGTACGATGAGCGGATGTTGCCGCTCTTTTTCTTCGCCCAGTCCACTATGCCGCGACGAACGTGGTAGATTTCGAAAGAAAATCCAACCTGATGGTGTTTCCCGTCACGTGATACATGCAGCACTGACAATGCGTGGCCCACTTCCGCTGCGTTGGTCCGCCATTATTGTTTTGCATCTCGCCCTTACCTGCGCTGTACGAAGAAGTTGGTTTGAGAAAGTTTGTCGCAGCTTGCGTGAGCTGCGCACCGGCCGCATTTTCGAGCCCTGGTCCGCTGCTATCGTCAAAAAAAAAAAAGGCCCGGTGAAGCCCGACACACACACGCACGCATAGGAGCATTTGTTTCTTTTTCCCCTTTTGTTTCTGGCCATGAAGAATATATTGGTACAAAGAAAACAATGAAATTATACTTGATTACACATGAATTAGTACGGTTATTAATTGTTAAGTAATCTTGCTGAACTATCCACAAGTGAAACCTCCCTCCAGCACATCAAAAACGCTTGTATGCGCTCTACATTGGGTTTCAATAGCTTAAATCAGAGATTTTAGGCAGCAAGTTCAGCGTATCAAAAATGATACGTTGGACCTTGTGGAGGGTTATATATATATATATATATATATATATATATATATATATGAAACTTCCTCCAAGATTATAAGCACTACAGGTCCTACTTTTTGCTTAGAATGTATCAAATTTCATCCATGGTCTACATCGCGACTTTATCGCCCTTACGATGGAACACTTCATTGAAAGAGCTAAGAGCTAACAGACACGTGATTACTACAGCCTACTACAGGACATAACCGGCATCAAATTTGCCTAAACCCCTAGTAGCGTGCTGTAAATTGTCTGTAAATGCTCAGACAATTACGTTACCCAACATCAAAGTTTGCCCCACGAGAGCCCCTGTCAATCGCACCAAACATCAAAGAAAACATTACAGTGGCCCCATACCTCGGAATATGCACCCCGAACACCATAAAGGCAGGCGCGCTGCACGTGCAATAGCTAGCACTGCACCGAGCATACGGCAACGACCTCGACACCTTCTATACAGACGCCGCGTGCTGCCCCGACATTACAGCCAAAGTGGTAGCGGTAGCCGCCTGGAGGGGCGAAGCAGTATTATCAGCCACAATACGCACTGACAACTGCACGGAAGCGGAAGAATACGTCATAGCCCTCGCCATCAGCGCTCAACCCCCACATAAGATCATATATATTCTTACAGATTCCCAGCAAGCATGCCGAAACGATGCACAAGGACGGATTTCACCGATCGCTCATGATGATGATAAAAATGTATTTATTGTAGGATGGCTCGAAGGCCTATTATGTGGAATAGTAGGCCATCGCTCATAAAATGCTACACAAGAAGCAAAATATTCAACTAGTTCACCTAGTCTGGACACCTGGGCATGCGTCTCTCCCTGGCAATGAGCGCGTTCATGCGACAGCCCGAGGCCTACTCCTCCAGGCACCGGTGGAAGGCCAGTCCAACCCAGACAAGGTGGAAACGATACCGCTTACATACACGCATATACTACAACACCACAGACTATCCCGTAGAACAATTCCCTCCACCACACGTGAAGTTAAGCCGTGCAGATGCAGCCGCTTGGCGCCAGCTCCAAACTAATACGTTCCCCAGCCTTGCTCTCCGCCACACTTTTTACCCTAGCCAGTACCCCGACAAATGTTCTTTCTGTGGTGGACATCCAAACCTCTACCATTCTGCGTGGGAATGCTCCAAGCCACCCGGCTTACCTAGAATACCCAACGCCTCCCCATACCAGTGGGAAAACGCTCTTTCCAGCACAGCCTTCGATGACCAGCGATACCCGATCGGCCGGGCCAGCCAGACAGCAGCAGTAAATGGGGCCCTGGACTGAGGGCTCCACCCTCTGTCACTTCGTTACAAAACACCAAATAAACTTTTCAACTACTACTACTACTACTACTACTACTACTACTACTACTACTACTACTACTACTACTACTACTACTACTACTTCTACTACTACTACTACTACTACTACTACTACTACTACTACTACTACTACTACTACTACTACTACTACTACTACTACTGCTGCTGCTGCTGCTGCTGCTGCTGCTGCTGCTGCTGCTGCTGCTGCTGCTGCTGCTGCTGCTGCTGCTGCTGCTGCTGCTGCTGCTGCTGCTGCTGCTGCTGCTGCTGCTGCTGCTGCTGCTGCTGTAAAACGTTCTCTCATAAATGCAGTGCCTTATTTGAAGCAGCCTACGAGGGCATTCATTTCGGGGCTTTCGAAACTGGAAGGAGACTGCGCACTACTCCATAGTTGACGTTCTTTTCCAGTAGATAACTCCTATAGTAAGTGAAGATGCTTCAACTCCTAAATATTTTTTGCACGACCATCGACAAGAACATACAAAGAAACATAATGCCCTTTAAATTGTAACTTCAGTCACTTTCTGAAAGTATTTTCGTGGCGATCAGGCGCTTTCATCGATGACTAGATTTTATCAGGCAAGCGTAAAGTCCACGCACATAATAGAGACGGTACGTACAACGCAGACACTATGTTGTCCTGTTCGTCCCTCCTTTAAATCAAGTTTGATGGTTTTACGCGCCAAAACCAGGATCTGATTAAGAGACACGCCGTGCTGGGAGAGCCCGGAGTAATTTTGGCCTTTAACGTCCACCTAAACCGTAGCACACGAGCAGTTTTGCTTTTTGCCCCCATCGAAATGCGGCCGCTGCGGCCGAGATCAAGCCCGCCTCCTCGAGCCTTGCAGCGCATTACCATAGCCACTAAGCTACCGTGGTGCGTTTTCATCTCCTCTGTGTATGTTTTCTTACGTCGGCATTCTAAGATCACGAATCCTTGCGAAATCGTCCAGCCTTACGCGGTGATTTTTTTCAAACGGTAAAGAAAACGTTCATTCATTCATTATTAGTAATTCTACGCGAAATGCCATTAAATTGCACGCAATCGAGCACAAGAGTGCTATATATATATATATATATATATATATATATATATATATATATATATATATATATTGACCGATGTCCAGGTGTCAGCCGTGCGGTGAGCCAGGCTTTCCTTTTCTTTGTCAACCACGCAATCTCTATCTCTCCCTCTCTGTTGAAGATATACCGATGTTTCGTAACACGCTTGGCTCCTACTTAGGAGTGATTAAAACGACCAGAATGAAAAAAATTACAATGCAAGAAGTACAAGATCGTTTTATTCACTTCTGTAATGAAAACTAAGATCTTTAAATTATGCTCTCATGACAGCAACGTCCCATCTCTGATGCAACCACGAAACGATGGTGACGGCGAAAGGCGAACGCAAGAGTCCCGCCCAGGGATTTGACTACGTCGGCTTGAAGAAAGAAAGGTGAAATATACAACAGCAATCCAGTGTCCCTATTGTACTTTCTCGTGCCTTGGAATTCCGCAATGAATGCACTTCCAAAAAGCGGAAATTCACTGCAAGGCTACAACTTCCTCCAAGATTATAAGCACTACAGGTCCTACTTTTTGCTTAGAATGTATCAAATTTCATCCATGGTCTACATCGCGACTTTATCGCCCTTACGATGGAACACTTCATTGAAAAGAGCTAACAGAGCTAAAGAAAAGGAAAGCCTGGCTCACCGCACGGCTGACACCTGGACATCGGTCAACTGTGTGGGGAAGAAGGGGCGGTTAAATGACAGAGGTAGGAAGGAAGAAAGTGCTCTTAGGTGGTAGCTCTGTTCAACAGACAGGGTTTCGTTAAAGCAAAGAGGTTTAAGAAATATTTTGGAGCGGAAATGGTGTTCCGAAAGTGTCACCGGACCGCTCCACTTTAGGAGGGCAACAATAAAGCGAAATAAAACAAGCGCTTTCCTGACACTCCCCACGAGTTTCAGATGGCTAATTTTGCCGTAGTCGACGTCTATCTTGGTGTTTATGCCTTTAAGATGAAGTCTGAATATCTGGAAAAGTTATCATTGGAGAGCAAATGATTCATACTAAGAAAAATGCTTGTGTGGGAAACAACCAGGGCGCTCTTACGTTCTAATTACCCGACTGTTTACACCACCAGAGAAAAAGCGCTTGATCTGTGAATGACCTGCAGCCGAATAGGCTCTACTTCAGAGGTGAAGTATAGGGGGAAAGCACTGGCTTAACCTCTGCTGGTGAGAAGCCGCAGGAACTTCCAATCCCGTATTAAAGAAAAAGACTAAAATCTGCTTGGGTTGAATTAGCCTTTCGCCGACAGCCGGTGCAATGAAATGCCTAATGCTAGCATACGCAGGAACACTAAGCATACAAAGTTCGCCCCTTCATGCACAAGTGACAGATATTAGCAACGAGACGGCGACCAAGTGTCCACGAACGTATTTCTCTGGTGTGGAAAGTTGTTTCCCTATCATCGGCAAACACGATGTCGGAGCATACTGCCTAGTGACACCTTTATGAACAGTTTGTGTTGGTGCGGATGATAGGTCAGTAAATTGATGTTTCCGTCGTGTTGCGGACAGTCCGCTGAAGCAACCGTAAAGAAGGGTTGCCGACAGAGGTGGATAACTGTTTCGGCGATGTTAAATCCCATTTAGAGGCGAAAACCTAGAACGGATTCCGGCACAGTACGTGGTTGTCTTGGGCGCCGTGCATGAAGGCCTGAAGAAATGTCGGCGGAGAGGAGGCTGATAAGCTGCCCTCCTTCTCTCTAGAAACTGTACTCTTTTAAAGGAATCTGTGTTTTCTAATTGCAAGATTCTCTTTACCAGCTGTTACTTTTTTTCGTTTTATGGAATACATTTTTTTTTCTAGAATGCGCTATTGACCGACAGCACTTTGCCTCTTTTTCTAGCAATCTGTCGGAAAAGATGTAAATTACCTGCTTGGAAAAGCGCATTGTTGAGGTGGTTAATTAAGAAGACTCACAAATTACCTTTTCGATTATTCTGTTTTGGGCACATGTTGCCCCCAAAGGGTGTCTTACACGAAATGCCCTGTGTCTTTACGTGCCTACCTTGCGATGCGACGTTTTGAAAGCGTCTTCTTCGTCCTCCCACACATGCCGACTTTGGCTACAGCTGTTCGCGCGTGCGCATGCGTGAATACGAGGCGCGCTCGTGGTCGCCGTCACCACTGCTTTTGGAGCGGGCAGGAGCCCCCGCCATGTCCTCTCGTTTTGCATTATTTTCACGCACTGTACAGCCCCGCCGGTTCCCTCCCTTTGTTGAGGCCCGTATGAGTTGGGGGAGCGGGGATAAAAGCGGGGAGAGCCACGAGTCCTCCTTTAGAGGTTGCGGGCCTCTCCTTTTCGAGTTCATGCCAGGTATCGGGGAATCGGCTTCTTTCGTTCTCTCACCGCCACCCTCTCGCTCTTTTCCCTCACCCGAGTCCGTGGATGGGCGAACAACGTTTTGGGCGATTTGTGCGGATGGCGGCGTTATTCGGGTTTTCCTTGGTACCACGACAGCTTGTCCGTAGTGTTGGTGTGGAGAAGGATACGCATAACTCTGGGCTGCCCGTAACGCAGGTTTGTCTAGTTCTTCTACCGCGCCGTAATATAGTCTATACTAAATGTACTGCCGTGTCCCGCATTGGAACACCATCTGCTATTTCTAAAAGCCTCGGCGCCTTGCTTTCTCCTGATCGGTCGACCTTGCCAGCGCTCGCCGGACGAGAGTGATGGGCCCTTGTCCAGGCAGAGACGACAGAGAGCCGCCGATTAAGTCGATGTAAGTACATGCCTTCACACACCCGCCGTGGTTGCTCAGTGGCTATGGTGTTGGGCTGCTGAGCACGAGGTCGCGGGATCGAATCCCGGCCACGGCGGCCGCTTTTCGATGGGGGCGAAATGCGAAAACACCCGTGTACTTAGATTTAGGTGCACGTTAAAGAACCCCAGGTGGTCCAAATTGCCGGAGTCCCCCACCACGGCGTGCCTCATAATCAGATCGTGGTTTCGGCACGTAAAACCCCATAATTAATTAAATGCCTTCACATGCGCAGATGTGTTAGCTTTTAACGCGTGCCTTGTTTTATTCTGTTGACGCGTAACGCGCAGCTACAGCAAAGAATGAAAAATAACTGAGTAGGTCTATTCGGATTCAGCGTGAATGTAGATCAATGCTGGAGCTAGGAGCGCTTCAGTATCACTTTATGAAGCCCTCAGTACAATACGAACGCTTCAAGCTCATGTAGCCCGACAAATAAAATTGCCGTCATTGATGATGTCAGAGATTTTCACAAGATCTTTGTAGGTGACGAACTCTACGAGGCAGTCAATAAAATGCGCCAGAGAACTTGTTCACTAGTAGACGGGGCACGCGTGTATTCAAGAGGTATTTATTGTGCTAGGAGCTTGTACGTAACGATTGTTACGCGCGCCGTGGTGTCTTCGGCGTTGCGCTTGCTACGACCGAGTTCGCGGCATCAAATCCCGGCCACGGTGGCCGCAATTCGATGGGGGTGAAATGTAAAAACGCCCGTGTGCCGTGCATTAAGTGCCCGTTAATTGAGGAACACCCGGGGTGGTCAAAATTAACCCGGAGTGCCCCACTGCGGCGTGCCTTCATAACCATATCGGGGTTTTGGCACATCAAGCCGCAGAATTTAATTAATTTTTAAACGATTGCTGTCCAGATATTATTTATGTCTTTATGGCTGTGCTGTGAGAATGTTTGAATAGCACTGACAATTGGGCGAGTTGGTACGGATGCATGGTTTTAGAAGGGCGCAACAAGGAAGACGACAGACGAAAGAACACACGTACACAAGCACCGACTCACAACTAAGGTTTATTCCACATCACAGAGCAGATTTATACACACACGTGGCCACACACAACGCAACAATAACCAAAAAACCAGAACACGTTAACCATTCAGGTACAGGATTTCTTTATCCTGTAGTGCAATAGAGGGACAGCTGATACAAGACTGTTTTTTATTTTGAATGTTCCATGCTTCGATGATTTCCCGAGTCGTCTTATCATGATGCCTTGAAATAATGCTTGTGAGGTTAAACTGAGGCGCGCAGCCGCACTTCTGACAGTGCTGAGAAATGTGCGAAAAACCATCACAACGTAGGTTGGCCGCATGTTCCCTTATCGCACGTTGACACATCGGCCCGTCTGGCCTATATAAGCAGAGCCGCAAGACAACGGCAGACTATAAACCACATTCTTGGCACAACTGATTGCCGGATTCTTGTGCTTGACACCACAACCTTCTTTCTTTTCCTTTTTGGCCTCTGCCTGTCTCCCTACACGTTCGCAAATATCCCCTAATTTGTTTGGTACAGAAAAAACCACTTCTACCCCATATTATTTCACTCTCCGTATTATG
>NC_051156.1:94449026-94466465 GCF_013339745.2 Dermacentor silvarum | reverse complement strand
CAGTGGCGCGATGAGAGACCGTTGCTCCAAACGCCCACTGTACCTGTCGTATACTTACTGTATTTACTGAGCTTACTTTACTTTTTACTTAATTTCTTCACAAGCACACGCGAGGGGGGGGGGGGGGGTCCCATGTCTGTGATATACATGTATAGAGTCTGCTTACACTACCGCTATTTATTATCGATCACGTGACCTAGAGGAAAGCAGAAGCTTGCACCCCCCCCCCCTCCCCGGTCGGGCCGGTGAACCCCCCCCCGAAAAGAATTTCTGGCTACGCCCCTGCAGCCTTGTAATGCAGTGAGGTGGCTTGATGGACAACAGCCGTGCATCTATTCGGGAAAGTGGTGATGGTAAGCCTATAAAAGACGATGCCACCCAACTTAATATATTTTTATCAGTGTGACCCGATAAATCTCGGTTAGCAAGTGGATGAACTGCTCAAAACAGATCAAAATAAACAGCATTACATGGATAAAAATTGTTATAAGGAAGTGGAATATTTCATTCTGAGGACATAATAAAACACAAGGGTCATTTCAGTTAAAAATCCTTTGCATATTAGATGTCTTGACTTGGCGAAGAGAGAATCGGAAGCGTAGACAAAAAACTCAAGACAAGTAATTGAATCCAGAAGTGCTAGTGTGGATGTTAAAGCTAAGCAGCAGCGTAGCCAGAATTTATATATACATGTATCTTTTCTTTTCTTTGAAGGTGGGGCTCCAACTTGATTGGAGATGGGGAGGAAGGGGATCTGAGCAGGCCCCATACTAAACCAGATTTTTTTTATGGGGGAGGGGGGGTGCACATGCCCAGTGTGCCACCCTCTGGCTATGGCTCTGAAAGTAAGCAACTGTGATGGCATTTTAGGTTGTTCATTTTTTTGAAAGTTTTCTACAGGAGTTGCATGTACAAGCGAACATGGCAGTCCAGATTGAGTGGATATTTAACGAGGTAGAGTGACACACACGTGATGATACACTAACCATTGCCACTTTCTGGAAGAGAAAAACGTGAATGCAGACAAGTGCAAGAAAACTAGGAAACCAACTTGATTAGGATATTATTATTATTTGATTTGTAAACATATACACATATACACAAGAGAAGGAAAGCGCAGTCGAGGACGGCAAAAAACCAGGTGGGATGATGAAGTTAGGAAATTCACAGGCACAAGTTGGAGTACGCTAGCTCAAGACAGGGGTAATTGCAGATCGCAGGGAGAGGCCTTCGTCCTGCAGTGGACATAAAATATAGGCTGATGATGATTATGGCACAGGAAAGAGAAAGCGAGGAGCTAGGCTGGGAACTGTGACCAGTAGGGGCACCACGCCTGCCTACTCTTCAGAAAGGAGACAAACAGAAATGCAAGATAGGAAGGAGAGGATGAAAGAGGAAAGAAATAGGAATAAAAGTCCATGAAATGAAAGCTTAGCTGTGCCACAGCTTGAGAGTAGGCGACGCTGCTGATGCTATGCTTTATAAACACTGTACCCATAGCAACAGATGAATGCAAAGGCAATGAAGACAGTTATGCCAAATGTCAAAGAAATGCTGGCAGCCAGGACTAGTGCACTTTTACGCACTAAAAATATCCACTGAAAAGACACTTAAGAAGCATCCATGGCAATTATAAACAAGGTACAGAAGCCTCAAACTGATGATGCAAAGTCCCATGACACATGTTCAGGCGATTTCAATGGGTGATTTTGTTTGCTGCGTGAATCCACCTTATTGTACAAGTCAAGCATCTTGTAATTACGCTGTGTAATCAAAATATTATAAAATGAATGGGAACAGAAAGAGTTACATTACCAGAATAGAAGCGCTGGTCAGAGTTTGAACTTGCTAGGATTGTTTCTGTCGACTGCTTTGCAACACCTTGTAGGACACATGGCACATACTCAACGCTGTATCCGTTCACAAGGTCCAGACCTGAACGAACAGATGTATCTTGGGTAAGTATACATACACCATTAAGTTTCACTATTACAGGTACTATGAGCAACGTACAAGCACATGGCAAAGCACTCTCCCAGGCTGGATAGCGATGCTGATTGGCACCGTGTTTCCAACTTAAACATAAAGGGTGCCACGGTTTTTCTTCCAAACATCACCTCTCTTCCAGGGGCTTTAGGCAAGCTGTCTCATGAAACAGAATGGCAGCCACTTTTTCTGCGAGCCAAGTACCATTTAGATTTCTTGAAATAAAAACTGCTGTCGCCTCAGAACTTAATGTTTGGTTTATTTCCTCTTGATGAGCCATTGCACAATTTCTTCATTACCATTCTATGCTGACATCTGCCTTTTCTTTCTGCATCAGATCGCGATATAAACATCACTGCTAACTTGCCGATTCTTATCTGCGATAATTTACCACACAAAAGGAGGCCATCTTTTCAGATAGTTTTCATGAGACCAAGATTTTGCATACCACAATGAAGCCTTCTTATGTATCAAAACTGCTTCAAATATTTCCCGGGCAGTCTGCTCAGAATATTTTCACGTAATCAAGGCACCCGTTGAAATCTGAGGACATATTCTTGGACAATCACTTCCGGAAATATCACCTTCACTACACCCTGATTATCTCTTTAATTAATACTGCACCAGTCATCCAACTTGCTATGAACTAAATGAGGCGAAAGCAATGGAATTGTCAAAAGTGATCATCCGAGAATACGTTTCCAGGATGACACTTGAACTAGCTACAATGGATGACAAGATTACTACCTATCTAGCCCTTGAAAGAAGTGACATGTTCCGTCGGATATTCTTTTGTACAAGTGCCCATCTGATCAAGCAGAAAACTGCTGTGACATACAAGATACTTTTATGCTTGCTTTTACTCGCATATTTTGGTTACACCTTCTTTCTTGCTTCCACACAAAAAGGAGCAACTTGTACTCATGTTGCCTCTTTGTTTAGCGTGGTGTAGAATGATTGCGTGATGAAACTGTGCGGTGGAGATGATTTTTTGGGGCAGTGTAGAATGTTTGTGCAATCAAATTGAGGCAGTGATGAGTAGGGCTGGGCATAGTCATTAGTACACAACCTGTGTCATTAACAAAGAATTGTTTTTGCTGAGCTGGTGATAAGCTTTTTTGAGTGTGTCCACAGTAGGCACTTGTTCGAAAAATAAAAGCTCCCTGTCATGTTGGTTTACAGCCTCTACCAACAAAACTTCACTGATTGTGGTTGTTTTTGCACATGCGCTGAAGTACACTGGGGGTGGACAGCTTCCTTTTGACTTCAGTTGTAAGCTAGTGCTCGTGCTGTCTGTGTCTTTCTTTTTGTCCTGTGTGTTTCGCACTTTCATGATTTCACAATTTCAAGTCTGCTTTTCATGAAACTGTTGTCAGGTGAACAGTTTTTAACAAATAGCTATGCTGTGCACACATAATATAACTTCTGCCATGACCCTACCAAAACCTAATACATGGCCCCTAAAACTGCCATACGGAAAGTCAATTGGCAAGATTTAAATATAAATATTGGCTTCTAGCATTTATCACACATGATGCGATGTCTTCCACCACCATGCATTGTTTGCAGAGAAAATTATTAGTTCGTCTCGAATCACATATTTCTGATAATTGAAGACGATTATAGTTACGGTACAATGCAAATTAATAACAGACACAAAGAACAAAATGGACAAGGGTTAATGTACCATAATTATAACGTAATGCCAGCTAGCCCAACAGTGAGTCCTCCTGTTGAAAAGAATTGTCACTAAAACTCGTGGCACGTGGTTTATTATGGACACATGTACAGCAGTGAATTATTTGTACTGCCCAAATCGTAGAAGTAGCAAAGCTGTGAAGCCAGGGCCGGTATTTTGTAGCGATGCCTTTCCAATGCTAATGCCTTTTCGTGCTTGGTCAATGATCAGAGCAACGGTCCGCTCACGTTATCATCGGCATCAACCGGCCGTGAGCGGTGGATGATAAGACTAGTATAGAGTACATCGCTACAAAATATCTGCTCAGGAATCTATACCAGGGTCACACACGCACATCTAAGGGCATCGAACAGACAGTCTTTCGACATATCGGCGAATTGGGTGCTGCTATACGGGCAGATTCAATGGCCATCAAGTCAGAAGTGGATCAAGTTCACATAGTTACATGAAACGCCCTCGAAATCTTGAAGGCCTTCTAGTGGCAGTTGCACTCTCTCTGGCGGCATTATCAAATCAACATGAAAAAGAAATATCTGGTACAAAAACATTCTCCAAAAACTATCAGGGTAAGCTGCAAGTGTCAAGTTAAAGACAATTTATATATGCAATGACGATACTATAAATTATAGCTTTTTTGTTTTCTTTTTCGTGCAGCTTCATTGTGACAACCTAAAGCACGTGCCACTCGTCCGTAAGGTGAAACGCTTGATAACACTTGAGAAGTGCCGTGTGGCAGCATCACAACTCATTCGAGTTCGACAAAGGCTGGCAGTTTCGTTGAGACATGTCCATGTGACACAGTTATTACTACAATTAGGTGAAAACAATAGAGCATCAATGCTTCTTACTTACCTTTCAAGTTCATCAAGGCTGACGGCCCCTTTAAGCCATTGATGGTGTCTCTAAACCTGCTTGCCAGATGCATCTCACTCTTGACACGGTCTGAAGATCTTTGCTCCACTGGAGACACCATTGTGTAGCGCATGCTCCCTAATGCATATAAAAGAGCGCAACAATTACATAGGTTAATGTAACAAAGTAAAATTTTGACACTTGCACCTAGAAGATGCATCAGCATGTTTACATTGTACCATACATTCTGTCTATGTGAAATACCAATATTTTACAAACTGTATGCGTCTATAAACATACCCTATGTATTATATGCTGCAAGAAAATCTTTCAAATTAAAAAATATATATACGTACATATTAAATAAATTTTGCAGAGACTGATAGAAATATAAGATATTTTACTTACCTTCTCGGTGTTCTCCTGGAATCAGGCACCATGGACAACCAAAATATCCATTGAAAGTCACCATGTTCTGCACAGCCGCCCTTGCAGGTGCATCAACAGAGACACACAATACACAAGGCTTTGACACATGAATGTCTCCTTTATCAGTCCACTTCACCACCCCTGTGCTGTTTACTTCATTCACAAACTGCTCAAGGAACAGTTGCATTTCTGGGTGCTTTCTACCGAACCAGAGCCCTGCGAGAACCAGGTGCTTAAATCGCAAATGCGGTGGCAGTTCATCAACTATAAATTGCAGGGGCCACACTGACGTCTTAGAAGATTTCCATACAGGGCTCCCATCAGTATTTACTCTCAATTTCAAGTCATCAGGGCGAAGTTTCTGTTCTTCTCTCAGTCTACTGTAGCATTGGTCTCTCGTAATATCAGCAATTGTTGATGATGGCTGCTGAAGCACTTCAAGACTTTCATGTAGTTCTCTTTGGTCCGTTCAATCATAAGACTGAGTAGCGTTGCAAGGTTAAGAATGAAGAAGAAGGGCCCTTCATTTTATTGCGATAGCAATTATATGGACACTTCAACCGGATTTCTGCCGTCGGCGTCGCCGTCGCCGTGAGGTTCCGTATAGATAAAATCTTCGCCGCGCCGTATGCCCCAGCGGAAGCGTGCGGGGACTCGCGCTATCACGGAGAGCGAACGCACTCAATCTCCCACGCGCAAGCAAGGAAGCGGAAAGCCAGCGCCGGAGGGAGCAGGGGGGGGGGGGGGGGGGGCGCACTTCTCTGCCAACAACCGCGCTCGTCGCTCGTCCGCACAGTCTCTTATCTCTCCCACGCGCAAGCAAGGAAGCGGTAAGCCAGCGCCGGAGGGAGCGGGGGGGGGGGGGGGGGCGCACTTCTACGCTGCCACGAACCGCGATCGTCGCTCGCTCGCACCGTCTCTTATCTCCACACGGCTCTGACCTTATGCGCTCCGTTTCCGTTGAAGCGATAGACCGCACGTACGTTCGCCGCTCCGGCGTATCCGCTTGCTGCCAGAGTTTTGACGGTCGTTGTCTGCAGTCATTCAGTGTGATCTATTCATGTTTGTTTGTGCGCGCTCACACCACGCTTGTTCATTCAGTTAGTAATAGTCGGGCCACATTTTCCAACGCACGCTACACATGCAATGCTGCCCGGATCGCCAGTGCAGCGCTACAGATGTGTCCCTTCGCACGCGCTGCCCACGGGAAGCGCTTCTCATCAACACCACCGTTTCACATGCGCCTTCTCGTGGTCATCGAGTGTCTCGTCATGTCGGTCTACTTACGCCGCAGCACACCTCCTTACTTAATCAGCTCATGTTTACTACAATTCATATTGCTACCAAAGCCGCTCACCTTACTTCGTATGACATTGCTGTGTTGCTATCGCATTCATTGCTTCGCCCTTAGGGCGAAACTGTGACATTTTTTTAATGACTGGGTTGTTTTGACGCTGCGACAGCTGCTGCACTCTGCTGAATTGCCATGTGTTCACATGACGCGTTTGCATGGCTCACAGTAAAAGTGATGCTGCACAACATCCTGCATGTCTCTCGCCCAGAGCTTCCGCAAAAGTGAATTTGCTCTGAGGCAAGGCATTTGTGCCCACAAGAAAGTTTATTATCTTTGCTAGGTCGCCCAGTGCTGTCCACGTCAATCCATGCGAAACCGCAAACGACATTACTGCTGCCTTCGTTACATCTGTGTTAGGCAATCTTTAGAGAACCTCCTTTCCCCTTCGCCCCGTCGGTGCGGCACTGCCGCGGACGATCTACGCGCAGGTGCGCGCCAAGTTGGCGCGGACCCGACCACGCGCCGACCCGCGCGAATATCGATGAGACGTCATGCCCATTGTTTAATGTTAATTTATTGTTGCCTTAATTGGACAAAAGGGATTATAGAAAAAAGTCCGGTTTGCTTCCCATGAGGTAATCGACAAAATTATTTTAGAGATACAGGAAGGTAAGAAGATATGAGTAGCAAAACAGTAATCGGCGCACTTTCATAAGCGGCACATCTTAACAGACAGGACAGAAGACAAATCAAACGATTGCATGCATGTGCGGCGTTATAACGAGCTAAACTGACAGCCAAAATCGACTACAAGAGCCTTCCTTACGAAATATGTGCGCATGATGAAAATGCGATCACACAAGGAGATACCCACGTTTATATTGCTAGCATATTTTAGGAAGCACTGCTTGTATTTGAAGCGTTATATGGTCAATTTACTTATTTATTTGTTAATAATACTGTTTATTTATTATAAAATTAATAATTATGTATGTCCTCATATGCACATGTGGTATGTCCAATGTCAAAATGCACGCGAGCAATTTCATGCGGCGAAGCAAAAACCGTTTAAACATGGCCGCCGAAATCTGGCGGTGCAGGCTAAGGCAAATTTCGGAGATTATTACATGAATTATTATTGTAGTGACAATCACGGACGCAAGCGAAAGACGTGGACGAAGAGTGTTGGTGCTCGCGCTCGCTCTGCTTTGCCGTTTACCAGACCGCTTTCGTGTCGCCCAATTATTTATATAAATCAGGCCCTGTACGTCTGCTTGCATCATCATCATCATCATCATTATTATTATTATTATTATTATTATTATTATTATTATTATTATTATTATTATTATTATTATTATTATTATTGGCAGTCGGTGGCGAAGTAGTCACCGAGTACTCATCGCCACGTTCATTGTCTTGGCAGGTGCTGCTTTAGCCGCCGTGAAATAACCTGGAGCAAGCTTCTGCGGCTGCGCAATTCTTCGTCCCAGGCATGGCCCGAGTATTCAACTGGAAGGTTTAGGCGGTGTTCCTGATTGCCCGCTAAGCTGCTCTCCAAAGTGGCCGCTGCTAGCTTCGACATCGCACCGAACCGTGGCGCCTGGATCCTTTATCGGACTATAAAAGACACTTCGAATCAACAGTGCTCCGCAGTCGGTGGCGAAGTAGTCACCGAGTACTCATCGCCACGTTCATTGTCTTGGCAGGTGAGCCATTAATTCTGAGAGCATAGTTGTTTGCCAGAGCTGCCGACTGCTGCCGACTGCTGCCTAGTTATGTTGAACCATGTGCTAATGTTATAAGTATACTTTGTTTTATTGTGTTGAACATTGTGCTGATGTGATAGGTATTTAGCGAGCAGTATATTCAGCCTTGTCAATTTTTTTTCCCTCTGTGTGTGTGGCCATGCCTGACCGAACCAGATGTCAATCGTGTTTGGAGAAGCTGCCAGGTGATGGCAGATTCCTGACGTGTTTGGATTGCAAGCTAGGCTATCACCTAGGCAAACACTGTTCTGGAGTGGCTGAAAATACATTTACATCAATGGGCGTGGCAAAAAGAGAGGCCTGGAAATGCAAGCAATGCAGAACTCTTGCAAGTGATAACAGCTTATTGACAGCCCATAATCCTGAAGGAACGGCAGTGGCTGGGGATCCTGGCTCTTTCGCAAAGGAATTAAATGCTCTCAGAGAAGAACTAAGGGGTATTAAGGACATGATGGTTGTTCTTCTGCCGCTCCAAGAAAAGCTCGACGAGCTCTTGGCGATGAAACCAAAAATAGATGAAGTGTTGTCAGTGAAAGAGACTGTAGTTGAACTGCAAAATTCTGTACAGTTTCTGTCATCAGCCTATGACACAGTTGTGATAAAGACAAAAGAGTCTGACTCGACCTTGAAATGCCTAGAAACTCAAGTGGTGTCGCTGACGGAGACTGTGAATGCCCAATCCACTGAGATTCTTCAGTTGCGGGCTGATATTAATGGTTGTGAGCAGTATAACAGACTGTCGAACCTGGAGCTACACGGGCTTCCACTTTCACCGGGAGAAAACTTGCGAACTACTATCGCGGATCTTGCGCAGAAGCTAGAAATACTAGATTTTGAACCCCGTGACGTAGTTGCAATCCACCGTCTGCCTGCCAGAAAAGATAAAACGCCTATCGTGCTCATTAGATTTTCGTCCCCGTTTTTGCGGGACTCTTGGCTGGCGGCTCGTGGCAAGCTTCGTGCCTTGGCACAGAAAAAAAACATACCTGCTATGTATCTCAATGAAAACCTGACCCAAGCTACCAAGGAACTTTTTTGGAAAACTCGATCTAAAGGCAAAGAAAACAACTATAAGTTTGTCTGGGTAAGGAATGCAAAGATCTTTGCACGAAAGGAAGACTGGAGGCCCTGTAATCAGGATTGCATCCGTCACTGACATCGATAAGATGCTTTAAACTCATGGCGATAAACTATATTTCTCTCCCGGACTTTGGTTCATTGGGATCTATTTTCGAAAACTGCGATAGGCCTTCTTTTTCAGTCGTTCACATTAACATAAGAAGCATAAGAAAATACTGGGATCAGTTCCTTGTCGATGTTGCTGACGCCTTGGCCTTAGTGGATGCATTTGTACTGTCGGAGATAAATGTTCAAGATGATATGTTGTCGCAGTTTCGTCTACCGAATTACCACGAACACTTTTTTACAAGAACGGCCAGGAGAGGTGGTGGAATAGCAGTATTCATCAAGTCTAAATGGGCTACTACAAATACGACATTTACTTTTACGGGGGCGGAAAGCCTCGCCTTCCGCTTGGAAAATACTAACATGGTTTTGTTCTTAGCTGCGATTTATCGTCCCCCCTCCGAACATGTGCTAACATTTTTGAGTGAACTAAAACAAAATCTCGCTTGTCTACCTCCTAATTCGAACGTTTGTCTCATTGGAGACATTAACATAGACATTTTAAACTCTGAGAAAGCCATGGTTACCAATTACCTAAACATCTTGGCTGACTATGGCATTGAGTCAGTTGTTAACGAGGCTACACGAGAGGAGCTTCTTTTGTCTCGAGTTGTGACTTCCTGTATAGACCACGTGATGGTCCGTTCAATAGATTTTTCGAATATAAATTCCGTCCGAGTGACAAAAAAGTTGGCTGACCACTATTTTATAGGATGCCAGCTTTCATTGCCAAGTTCCCAGCCATCCCAAAGTAAAGAACCCCAATACATTGAAATATTTGATTGCACTAAATTTGACCGACTAGTTTTCCACTATGACTGGAACGCAATATTAACAAATAGCTGTCCGACCAGTGTATATAATAATTTTATAGCGGCGCTTTCCGATTTAAAGAAGGCATGTAGAAAAACAGTTTTGGTCCGAAAGCGAAGACCACACCTATACTGGCTGAGCAATCGGATAATAAAAGCTACCGAGGAAAAGGAAAACTTGTGGAAACGCTGTCGACAGCACCCTGATGATGAAACATTAAAATGCCTCTATCGAGAAGCCCGGAACAAGGTTACAGCACTGATGCGCTGTTCTAAGAGGAACTACTATCGCAATAAATTTTTTTCCTCGCGTTATAAACCCGCTAAAATGTGGTCCCTGGTAAATGAGCTTAGAGGCTCTTATCCAAGTACGTATTTGGATCCGATAACAAAAAGTTTCGGATCTATCAATGAAAATGTGGCGGACAGCTTCAATGATTTCTTTTCTTCGGTTTGCGCAGATAATGATGGACCCACTGATCCTGTTGTTCACAACAGTGGTCTTGTTTCAATAACAGATTCGGCTTTTCTTCCACCAATGACTAAAGAAGACTTATATCGATTGTTACATCGATCTAGAAAAAGCCGTGCTGTCGGACTTGATGGCATATCAGCAGAAGACATACGTCGCAACGTCAGAGTTCTGGCCGATCCGCTCCTTTTTATCTTTAATAGAATCCTTGATACTTGTATAATACCAGATGCACTAAAGAGAGCACGCGTGATACCAATATTTAAAGGCGGAGATGCATCGAAGCCAGAGAACTATCGCCCCATCTCTGTTCTTCCTTTCTTGGCGCAACTGTTGGAAAGACACGTGCTTGAAACGATTGAGGGGTTCGTCTTAAAACATAACATCTTATCTTCTTCCCAGTATGGTTTCGTACCTGGAAGAAGCACGCATGCGCTTTTTGAAGAACTGTCGGATCTTCTATATCAAACATTCGAACATAACCAGATAGCCTGTGGTCTTTTTTAGATATGTCTAAGGCTTTTGATTCAGTAAGCCACAGTATTCTTTGTGCTAAATTACACAATTACGGGTTTCGGGGACATTTCCATGTATTTATACAAAACTACCTGGTAAATCGGTCTCAGATTGTATGTATTGGCGACCAAAAGAGTTCTTTGCGGTTTCTTAACGCAGGAGTTCCACAGGGTTCTGTTTTGTCTCCGCTTCTTTTTAATTTGTACGTTTGTGACTTGGCACAGATAACTAATTCATGTACTATTTTCCAGTATGCAGATGATACGTTGCTTGTTTCTAAGCACATGCAGTACGAAGCAGCTGTCGCTTTACTTCAAAGCGACATAAAAAATGTAATGAACTGGTTTCGAAAAAACCGTATAAAAGTCAGTGCTCGGAAAACTAAATTAGTATGCTTCAGAAATCCTTTAAAGGCTGTTGTAACCAGTCAACATGTCTTCCTACACGGTTCGGATTGCATAGACTGTGTTTGTGCTCCAGTACAATATGCGGATAGTGTCAAGTACCTTGGAGTATATTTTGAGACTGACTTATCTTGGAATATTCAAATGGCTCGAATTTGTGCGAGATTGCGTAATGTTGCTTGTGTCCTTTACCGTATAAGAAGTTATGCACCTACTAAGATTAAAGAAATGATAGCACATGCTTTAGGTTATTCGCATATAAGGTACGGCATTTGCTGTTTCTTTAATTGCAGCGGATTTTGGAAACATAAAATTGACAGCCTATTAAAAAGTATACTAAAAAGTGTTGCATACAACCTAACCACGGATAACTTATTTCGAGATTTAGAAATGCCTGATTTCGAGTCCTTGTTTCGTTCGACAATTGTGATGCGTTATTTCTGGAGCAATGATTTCCGAGAACCTGTACATAAAAGTGTTGCTTTGCGTAGACATCCCAAATATGTAGTTCCTCAGACACGAACACGTTATGGAAAAGGACAAAGAAGGTACTATATCCCCCACCTGTTCAATAACCTTCCCAGTGCAGTAATGGATCAGACAAATTTGTCGGGATTAAAAAAGGCCCTCAAGGCAATGATAGAATAAGTTTCACATGTATCAGGTCTATTTTGTTGTGTGGTTTTTGCCAACATGAATGTAAGAGTGTTATTCACGCTGCTTTCATGATTTTTTTTCTTTTTCGATAGGTTATAACGTTGTGCACATCGTGTGCCATGTTTACTCTGTTTTAATGGTTGTTGTGTGCTACGTGTTTCATTTGAACATTAAGTATTGTTTACTTGGCATGTTTACCTGTGATACGTTTTCTCATTTTTTTTTAGTTTGACATTTGGTGTGTAATAAGGTTGCATAAAGCTTTGCCCTGACTGCCAGGTTCCTGCCATACAAGCCCACGGAAGGCTTCGGCAGACCTCGCACAATGATATGTACAAATTGATTGATATAATAAAGATTATTATTATTATTATTATTATTATTATTATTATTATTATTATTATTATTATTATTATTATTATTCCCGGCGTCGGGGGTAGTTTTGGTCGGCGGTGCATGCCGGCACGAAAAAATTTCGGGGGAGGGCTGAAGCCCCATCAGCCCCCCCCCTGGCTACGCGCCTGGACAGAGGTAGGAAGGAAGAAAGTGCTCTTAGATGATAGCTCTATTCAACAGACAGGGTTTCGTTAAAGCAAAGAGGTTTAAGAAATATTCTGGAGCGGAAATGGTATTCCGAAAGTGTCGCCGGACCGCTCCACTTTAGGAGGGCAACAATAAAGCGCAGTAAAACAAGCGCTTTCCTGACACTCCCAACGAGCTTCAGATGGCTAATTTTGCCGTAGTCGACGTGTATCTTGGTGTTTATGCCTTTAAGATGAAGTCTGAATATCTGGAAAAGTTATCATTGGAGAGCAAACGATTCATACTAAGCAAAATGTAATAGTTGTGTGGGGAACAACCAGGGCGCTCTTACTTTCTAATTACCCGACTGTTTACACCACCAGAGAAAAAGCGCTTGATCTGTGAATGACCTGCAGCCGAATAGGCTCTACTTCAGAGGTGAAGTATAGGGGGAAAGCACTGGCTTACCTCTGCTGGTGAGAAGCCGCAGGAACTTCCAATCCCGAATTGAAAAAAAAAAGACTAAAATCTGCTTGGGTTGAATTAGCCTTTCGCCGACAGCCGGTGCAATGAAATGCCTAATGCTAGCATACGCAGGAACACTAAGCATACAAAGTTCGCCCATTTATGCACAAGTGACAGATATTAGCAACGAGACGGCGACCAAGTGTCCACGAACGTATTTCTCTGGTGTGGAAAGTTGTTTCCCTATCATCGGCAAACACGATGTCGGAGCTTACTGCCTAGTGACACCTTTATGAACAGTTTGTGTTGGTGCGGATGATAGGTCAGTAAATTGATGTTTCCGTCGTGTTGCGGACAGTCCGCTGAAGCAACCGTAAAGAAGGGTTGCGGACAGAGGTGGATAACTGTTTCGGCGATGTTAAATCCCATTTAGAGGCGAAAACCTAGAACGGATTCCGGCACAGTACGTGGTTGTCTTGGGCGCCGTGCATGAAGGCCTGAAGAAATGTCGGCGGAGAGGAGGCTGATAAGCTGCCCTCCTTCTCTCTAGAAACTGTACTCTTTTAAAGGAATCTGTGTTTTCTAATTGCAAGATTCTCTTTACCAGCTGTTACTTTTTTTCGTTTTATGGAATACATTTTTTTCTAGAATGCGCTATTGACCGACAGCACTTTGCCTCTTTTTTCAAGCAATCTGTCGGAAAAGATGTAAATTACCTGCTTGGAAAAGAGTATTGTTGAGGTGGTTAATTAAGAAGACTCACAAATTACCTTTTCGATTATTCTGTTTTGGGCACATGTTGCCCCCAAAGGGTGTCTTACACGAAATGCCCTGCGTCTTTACGTGCCTGCCTTGCGATGCGACGTTTTGAAAGCGTCTTCTTCGTCCTCCCACACATGCCGACTTTGGCTACAGCTGTTCGCGCGTGCGCATGCGTGAATACGAGGCGCGCTCGTGGTCGCCGTCACCACTGCTTTTGGAGCGGGCAGGAGCCCCCGCCATGTCCTCTCGTTTTGCATTATTTTCACGCACTGTACAGCCCCGCCGGTTCCCTCCCTTTGTTGAGGCCCGTATGAGTTGGGGGAGCGGGGATAAAAGCGGGGAGAGCCACGAGTCCTCCTTTAGAGGTTGCGGGCCTCTCCTTTTCGAGTTCATGCCAGGTATCGGGGAATCGGCTTCTTTCGTTCTCTCACCGCCACCCTCTCGCTCTTTTCCCTCACCCGAGTCCGTGGATGGGCGAACAACGTTGTGGGCGATTTGTGCGGATGGCGGCGTTATTCGGGTTTTCCTTGGTACCACGACAGCTCGTCTGTAGCGTCGGTGCGGCGAAGGATACGCTATACCTCTGGGCTGCCCGTAACGCAGGTTGTATAGTTCGTCTACCGCGCCGTAAAATAGTCTATACTAAATGTACTGCCGTGTCCCGCATTGGAGCACCATCTGCTATTTCTAAAATGCCTCGGCGCCTTGCTTTCTCCTGATCGGTCGACCTTGCCAGCGCTCGCCGGACGACAGTGATGGGCCCTTGTCCAGGCAGAGACGACAGAGAGCCGCCGATTAAGTCGATGTAAGTACATGCCTTCACATGCGCAGATGTGTTAGCTTTTAACGCGCGCCTTGTATTATTTTATTGACGCGTAACGCGCAGCTACAGCAAAGAATGAAAAATAACTGAGTAGGTCTATTCGGATTCAGCGTGAATGGAGATCAACGCTGGAGCTAGGAGCGCTTCAGTATCACTTTATGAAGCCCTCAGTACAATACGAACGCTTCAAGCTCATGTAGCCCGACAAATAAAATTGCCGCCATCGATGATGTCAGAGATTTTCACAAGATCTTTGTGGGTGACGAATTCTATACGAGGCAGTCAATAAAATGCGCCGGAGAACTTGTTCACTAGTAGACGGGGCACGCAAGCCCACGTTCTCATATGGAAAGTCGAGAGCCGCGGCAAGCATGTATTCAAGAAGTATTTATTGTGCTAGGAGCTTGTACGTAACGATTGTTACGCGCGCCGTGGTATCTTCGGCGTTGTGCTTGCTACGACCGAGTTCGCGGCATCAAATCCCGGCCACGGCGGCCGCAATTCGACGGGGTGAAATACAAAAACGCCCGTGTACCGTGCATTAAGTGCCCGTTAGTTAAGGAACCCCCGGGGTGGTCAAAATTAATCCGGAGTGCCCCAACTGCGGCGTGCCTTCATCACCATATCGGGGTTTTGGCACAGTCAAGCCGCCAGAGTTTAATTAATTTTAAACGATTGCTGTTCGCAGATATTATTTATGTCTTTATGGCTGTGCTGTGAGAATGTTTGAATAGCACTGACAATTGGGCGAGTGTGGTACGGATGCATGGTTTAGAAGGTCGCAACAAGGAGACGACAGACGAAAGAACACACGGAAACACGCACCGACTCACAACCTAAGGTTGTAATTCACATCACAGAGCAGATGATTACACACACGTGGCCACACACACGCAACAATAACCAAAAAACCAGAACACGTTAACCATTCAGGTACAGGATTGTCTTATCCTGTAGTGCAACATAAGGGACAGCTGATACAAGACTGGTTTTTTATTTGAATGTTATTGGCTAGTCTGCCGTCCGCGCGCCGTGCCGTATGGAGAGGGCAGGACGCTTCCTGAATGAAAGTGTAGAGGGCGCTGCGAGCAGTGCTAATGCTACGCTCTTCGCTCGAGCGAGCAGTGCATGGCATTGTGCAATGTGCGGCCAGGCTTCCCATCTGGTTAACCTCCATGCCTTTCCCCTCTCTTCTGTCTCTAGTGCGGCTGGCCGAAAGTTCTCGCTTCTCAACCTATGCGACCGTCAAACAACTTCGTTTTGCGACGAGATCAGTCGCGCGTCTGGTCGCGATCGCCAGTGGGAATGTGCCTTTACGTTGTGCGTGTGCTTAGGTGGCAGAGCTCGTCATTTGCATTTCTTGTTGGATTTTCCCCATCTAGTCAAACATGTTAAAAACGCATTTGTCACTAATGGCTTCAACATACCTGAAGGTCGCGCCCATGTAGGGCCCATTCAAGAAGCGTGGAAAAAGGATAATAATAGTGCTTCACTTAAAGTGATGCCAAGTATTACCGTATCCATCCAAATTCCTTCGGGAAAATGAGGCTTGCCCCAGCTTTCCATATATTTGACGACGAAGTAATCAAGGGGCTCTTCCTTTATAGCTCTCATTAGAAAGAGCTTATGGTTCTGTTGAAGCAACAGAGAATTTTGCGAAAATAATGAACAAACTGATAGGGATAATGACTGCTCGTATTTCAAAAGCGGGTTTTGTACATGCAGTCACCGAACTACATGTTTGTGAAGGAGTTCCTCGAATATCTGACGAAATGAAAATAACACGCAAAGGCAACAGTTGGCACTTTTCTTAGCTCAAGTACGTACCACTGAGGGCCTCCGAGTGACAATCTAAAGCACGCTGAACTTGCTTTCATACCTCAGTAGCATTGACTTCAAGTACATACTTACTGCATGTTTGAGCCTTGACAAATTCGAAAATTTGTTTGGCATTGTCAGGCAATCTTCTGTAACTAACGATCACCCTACTGCTGCGCAGTTTTTACTTTTAATCAATTCACTTGCATTTTATAACCTTGCAAAACCACCTAAATTAGGAAGCTGTGCTCCAGAACTTATATAACTGCATTGGTTTCTGTTCCCAAGGTGTAACCAAAAAATTAGATTACAATACTGGACAATTGATTGAGGTAGGAAAGTTTGGCGATGCCAAAAGTGCACTGGAATGCTGCGCTCTGCGCAGAAGCATTTTGTCAGACCGCACGGATTTTGTGACTGCAAGAAGCCATGACAAGCTCGTATGTCATGTAGCAGGGTACACGGCAAGGAATATTTTGGATGCGCATCAAGCAGATCTCGCCAAAGCCCTTGAGGCACTTCAATATCGCGCCACCAGGTATATTCATTCTACATACTCCTACGACGTCAGCATTTCATACTTGAAAAAAGAATCTTCCTTATCGCTTCTATCCTTTCGTCGCCGCATTGCCACCCACTCCCTCTTCCATAGGTTCTACTATTCGACGCTTAATCGTCCACCATACATTGTCCCCCATCACGCCGGTCACAACGCATTGGCCATCCCCTTTTGTGGTGAATTTGGTTGGCAGGTAGCACAACCAAACTCACGCACAAATACATTTTCAGCTTCGTTTTTCTACCCAGCATCTAAAGACTGGAATGCCCTTCCTCATCAAGTCGCTGCGGTCACCTGTTCATCCCAATTCGTTCAAGATGTAACAACTTTTATGTAACGAATTGAAATCATTGTAACACTTGTTTGTATATGTTGTATCCCCACCCCTTATGTAATACCCCTACTACGGGTCTTT
>NC_051156.1:94384026-94444026 GCF_013339745.2 Dermacentor silvarum | reverse complement strand
GGCGCCCGCGCACGTGCCGTAAGCAGCAGCCACCGGAATAGAACGCCCCACCCTCTCCCTCGTCTAGCCCCCCCCCCCGTGCATCGCGCACAAAAGAAGACGGCGCGTTTCCTCCCTCGCGTGCGCGATTGAGCCGCGATCGACGGCTGACCTTCGCAAGCTTTCACTGGCACATCCAGCGTACGGCGCGCAGCGACGCTGCTATCGCGTTTGGACTTTATAAGGAACATCACGGTGATATTCTTTGCAATCCGCCAAGCTGGGTAATTAATAAAGATTTCTTAATTACCTTGTTAATTATTAAGTCTAGGTAAAAATCTGCGATACGAAAGTTGTATCGCTTGTCCAGAAACAATGGATTATTTCATCTCTGCTAAGATAACTGCCCTGATTAATTTTTTTCCAGTGTTTCATTAAAGTGCGCGAAATTTAAGAGTACCACGTGACTGCCGGCTAACGCGCCGCGCTTTTAGTGCCCTCAAATGTAAGTTGAACGAATTATCAAAAGTTGCTCCACGCACAGAGGTTGACTGAACAGTCTGCCGTGACTGCGATCATGATTTTTATCTCCGTCGTTCATCACGCTGTCATCTTCTCCCCATTCACCGTGATTCTTCATTGGCCCGAAAAGAAAAAAAATGTCGCAGTTTCTCCCGAAAGGCGAAGCATCAATTGCGATGGCAAATTAGTACAGAGCTATTCGGAGTAGGGATAGTAGTTTTATTGGCTGCATAAACTTGGACACATTCGCTTACTAACTGAATTAACAAGCGCGGTGTCAGCGCGCACAAGCAAACATGAATAGATCATACTGAATGACCGCAGACAACCACTGTCAAAACGCTGGCAGCAAGCGCAGCCGCCGCAGTCGGCGGAGGTTCGTGCGGTCTATCGCTACAACGGAAACTGAGCGGCGAAGGCACAGCGCATACAAAGGTCAGAGCCGTGTGGAGATAAGAGACGGTGCGGGCGACCGCCACAGCCGGGCAAAGTGCGAGCGCAGTTGTTGGCAGAGTAGAAGCTGCGCCCCCCCTCCCTCCCGCGCTGCCTTCCCGCTTTCTTGCTTCCGCGTGGGAGATTGAGTGGCAAGTTCCCCTTGCGACCGGTTGCAAGATATGCCTTTGGTGCCGCAGCAGAGCGTGGCCCCGCATCCCTCCCTCCCATACCCCCCCCCCCCCCGGCCTTTCGCGCTACGGAAGTTTCGTTTTCTTTCCGCCGTCCGTTCACTGTCCGTGATAGCGCGCGTCCCCCGCGCGCGGCAACGATTTTATTGCCCTTGGACTTTATACGGAACCTCACGGCGACGGCGACGTCAATGGCAGAAATCCGGTTTAAGTGTCCATATAAGTGCTATCGCAATAAAAAAATGCCTGCGCTGCGTCAAATGCTGCCCCCGGTCCCGTATCGCATTCGCACGTGGCGGCCGCTTTTTCGTTTAATTGTATTTCTTGAAACGGTACGCCCTCTTTGTCACTTAACGTCCATCGAAGTCACCGACAACTTGCTCAATCGACCTCGGTGCGCGGAGCAGCCTTTGATAATTCGTTAAACTTAAATTTCAGGACACAAAATGCGCGGCGCGTTAGCGGACCATCACGTGGTATTTTTAAAATTTCGCGCACTTTAAAGAAACGATGGGAAAAAATTTATCAGGGCAGTTCTCTTAGCAGAGATGAAATAATCCGATGTTTTCAAACAAGCGCTACAACTTTTGTATTGAGGATTTTTTTCTGGAGTTTATAAGTAAAAAGTTAACTAAGTAATCTTTGTTAATTACCCAGCTTGGCGATTTGAAAAAAAAATATCATGACGTGCTCCATATGGCTCAGAACAATACTGCGCCAATGCGACACGCGTAGCGCCTATGTTTGTATTTTTAATACTTGGCTAAAGTTAGCTGAAACACCGCGTATAACGGGTGCAATGTTATGTGACGCAAGCGATTGGGTATTTTCGACAAACCAGTGCAAGGGGAGGACAGGGGGCAGGGGTAGGCAGCTAGGTGGTGAAACATTTGCAAGTCGTGATGTCATCTACATTTTTCATGAAGGTTCTTTCCTTCTTGCTTCAAGCCCTATCTTTGTTATAATCACTGCACAGTTGTTCTCTTCCATCTCGCTTCTCTCATTTTATCTGATACTGCTTTGGTAACTAAGCTTCTAATATGCATGGTTTGCTAAGTGTAATTGAGCTATGTGTTGCCAAATTTTTCCTTCCCCATCTAATATAAACAACTATGCACTCTTCGCAGCATCGTTTTTGATGTGGTCGAAGCCGGTCCTCCTGTGAATGATTTTGGTCAAGATGATCTCGCTGAAGTTGCAGCAGGTGACCAACAGGAAGCGCCTGTAAACCCACCAGCAGTACCTCCAAACCCACCAGAAGTCGCTGCGAATCCACCAGGAGCACCAGGAGCACCACCAAACCCACCAGAAGTTCCTCTAAACTTACCAGAAACGCCTCCTATAAACAAACCAGCTACTGTTCGCCAGCGCCAGTCAACGATATGCCACGCGATTACATGTGGGGTGGTTTGTGGTACAATGTGTGGTCTATTTCTTGTTACCTTCGTCGGCACACTGGAACCTCGAGCAACGGCGCCGACCCCGACCACGATTCTTGAGCGGCCGTGGAAGTCATGGCACTTTCGTGCTGAGGATCTCCTAGTCCCTCGAATCATGGTGTGGACCGGCCGACCTTCGGAGCCGCCGGCAGATCCCAGCGTCGTCAAGGCAGCGACCGTTCTGGCGGGAACGAGAGCCTCCAGCTCTAATCAGAGGAGGATGGCGTGCCGTTCCATCGACAACAGGAATGAAGATCTTCTGGCACAGGTGTGCATGGTGACGTATGATCGGCGCCTCGTGATGGAAAGCGACGCCATCGTATTTCCTGCCGACAAGCTTGAACGATCTTCCCAGTCAGCGCGCCATTCCCCAGTTGTGGGTATTGTGGGGGCGCATGGCCCCTGCGCTTGACGTTGGTGCTATGGCCGAACTCGGCCGCTCTGGGAAACGGGAATCATCCTCGAGTATCTCTGATGAATCACTCGCACTTTTCAACTGGACTATGGGCAGTCGAGAAGACGCCCACGTCAATGTTAAATACAAGTCTTTTCGTCCTCGCTTGCCGGCCGCCGACCACTCGCCGTTGCCCCCTGGAAGCCTCAATGCTAGCGAGAGGTCGGCTATGCTTAAGAGAAGACGGGACGCTGCCTGGATCGCTGCCGACTGCGAACAGCGCATGTTCGAGGATGAACGGCAGAAGTGGAGCCTGTCCGAAAACTGCTGTGGCGCACGATATTGGGCATTCAAAGATGTCGCGAAGGCCCTCAACCTGCACGTGATGTCGAGCTGCGGTGCTGGCTATTGTGAGTCGCCGGCGGACTGCGTCGCGTACGTCGCCAAACACTTCAACTTCATTGTAATCACGGAGAGGCCAGCCTGCTTCCAAAGCGTCTACGAGCTCATATACGAGGCATTCAAGCACGACTTAGTTCCGATCGTCACGAAGCCGTTGCCTTCATACTTACACATGCTCAAGCGAGGGCGTTGGCGGGCATCGCAGGAGCTGAAGCGTCAGTTGCCACCCCACTCTGTGGTGAGCGTGGCGGAAATGCATCCCGGCTACCTACGCGAGCATGTTCGCTACCTGCTGAATCATCCCGGCCGCCTACGAGGAATACTTCGCTTGGAAAGAGAACTTTACCGTGACCACACTCGAAGACGAGCTGTGTCCGATGTGCTTTGCCCTGCACGGCCTCCACAAGTGGAAGGTTCCGACAGGCCGGGACGTTCGTGAGTGGTGGCACCTTCGCTATAAGTGCGGTGACGGAAGTTTGTTTGACGAGAACGATTACCAGCTCAGGTGGCCATGAACTCCTTTGGTATAGGCCAGCCATGCACCGCTCTTCAGACTGCAATTTATCGCGTGATAGACTTGTAGGCGTTCTTATTTCGAACTCTGAATAGAAGGACATTGCCAATTTGTACGGTGATTCTTGTTCGTTATATTCGACAGTGGTCCAAGGATTGGTAAGCTCTGATCCTGTGGGCGTTGTCATATGCGAAGCTCGAAATTTAAAAGTCAGTATTCTGAGCTTTCGCAAATTCATACTCCTTCCGCATCGGAATAGCTGACTCCTGTGGGCTGTGAGGTGTAACTGTGAGGTGTGAGCAGTGCATCGAGCTCCTCTTCTGCCACTACAACTGTCTTGACCTCCAACGCCAGTTTCCAACTCAGCGAAATGCTCGGTCTACCCTTTACAGATGAAAATATTCTTGATGCCTTGACCTCATCAATAATCAATGTAGAATTATACGCGTGCTCTCGTGACTTTTCTAAAATCAGCGGATCTGAAAAGACGTTGTAAACACCTCACGCCTGCTGCTGTGCAAGTGAACTGTCTCTCTCGTTCGCCTTCTCTATTTAAAAGCAAAGCTTTTCTTTGCGAACCTCGCCGGGTTACCTGACCGTGGCTGCGGCCTGACTGTTCTCTTGCCGACTAGACGAGGCAACCTAAAGTTTGTCCGCGCGACACCAGCGCCGAATGCTCCCCTAGTGGACGGATGGAAGTGTCGAAGGTCGCCGCTGTGCCAGCGCGTGCCCGTGTTCTGTACGGCGCGAGCGCTCGCTGCACGTTGTTTTCTCGATGACGAGCGCGACCTCATCAAGCAGGAAAGGCGGCACGCAATACTACTGTGCTGTTGATTGTCACAACAGCCTAGAAAACACGCAAGGTCAAAAGCCGCCCGCGAGGTTCGACAGATTTCCGGGGAGGTGGTTCATGAAGGACAGAGGACAAGCATTGATAACTGCAGTGCACCGAGTCAAGTAAGTCGCAAACCTTGACCTTCGCGTGCCATATCACGGCTGCTCGATAAAAACGAAATAGCAATATCCCTGTATTTAGCGCAGGACCGTTTTTTAGTCGTGTCGCGGAGTTGAATCGCACGTGTCATCCGCTCCGTTAGCTTAGCGGTAAATGCATACGTGTTGCGCCGCTACGCCCGACGACGCAAGCTCGATTTACGGCCACGGCGGCCGCATTTCGATGGGTGCGAAATGCAAGAACCGCCTTTTACCGTGTACTTTGATTTTTCTGTGCGTTAAAGAACCCCCGGTGGTCAAAATTATTCTTGAGACCCTCCATTACAACGTGCCTCATAATAATTTCATGGTTTTGGTACGTAAAACTTCCGAATTTAATTGATTGTATTGTGCGTTCATTCGCGATCGGGAAGGACGAGCTCAAGAATTGGTTCTCTTTTCCAAACGCTGCAACTTAAATTACTAGTTGTGCAGGTAACGAAAGGGACCGCGCGCTATATACTTGTCTTTTGTGTGGTGGCAATCCGTATTTATAGCAAGCCGCGGTGGTCGCGTGCGTCGGTAAGTGGCAGATCGGAAAGCAGCCGTTGGAGACGTGCGCGTTATGTTTGTTGCTTGGCCACGCTTTCTAGGTTCACAATATCCAAGCATGCTTTCAGATAACGGCCACCTTGCAGGTACTTTCTGCTTCAGTATTCCTGCCAAGAATCTTCGTTTCGTGTTGTAGCCGGCCATCGGTACGAGCTTACTTTAGCGGCGGCGGGGGCATTCGCCCGACGAGAAACTATAGATTTGCTTTGATGAGGCATGCATCGCTAATGCTTGCGCTCGTGCTGCAGGTCCCAAGGTAATTCTCGTTTGTATAGTGCCATGCTTATTGGTGACTAATGCATGTGTTCTTTCCATGCTCCCAGTGCTGATGACACTCCCTGGGAGCCAAAATGAGAGCAGCCGTGCGTGCGCGTCCAGCTGCCAACGAAACCAACGGCAATCGTCACCGTCTCTGCAGATTTCTGCAAGCATGCGTGACCGCTTTGTGACTGCATCATAGAGAAATAAAAGTGACTAAATTACTGAAATCGGTGTATACCTCTAATTCGACGTCGTATACGATCTTGTCGGACACCTGCGACACGCACTTGGCTTTCACTGTCACATCACCGTCGACAATTTGTTCAACACCATACGTGTAGAAGCAGACGCTCCCCTTTCTTGAGGTTGCCACCATGAAAGAAGCTGTCGGCGTCGGCAACCTTCTTGAAACCGCGTTGAAATGTTTGCATCGTTGTTCCACAAGCAGAAGATCTGCCGCCGTCAAAAACGGAGCGCCGTGAGCACGAGCAGCGAAGGAAAGCGCGGGCGAAGAAATGTAAACAAAGCGGAGACTACACCACGGCGCGACCGCGCTGCTTGACAACTCCACATTGGAGGCGCTGCCAGGAGTCGCAGTAACACCGTCTGGCAATCGTTTTTATTGCGATAGCAATTATATGGACACTTCAACCGGATTTCTGCCGTCGGCGTCGCCGTCGCCGTCGCCGTGAGGTTCCCTATAGATAAAATCTGCCCCGCGCGCCGTATGCCTGAGCGGAAGCGTGCGGGGACGCGCGCTATCACGGAGAGCGAAGGCACTCAATCTCCCACGCGCAAGCAAGGAAGCAGGAAGCCAGCGCCGGAGGGAGCGGGGGGGGGGGGGTGGCGCACTTCTACTCTGCCAACAACCGCGCTCGTCGCTCGCACCGTCTCTTATCTCCACACGGCTCCGACCTTTATGCGCTGTGCATTCGCCGCTCAGTTTCCGTTGAAGCGATAGACGGCACGTCCCTTCGCCCGCTGCGGCGTATATGCGCTTGCTGCCAGCGTTTTGACAGTCGTTGTCTGCAGTCATTCAGTGTGATCTATTCATGTTTGTTTGTGCGCGCTCACACCACAGTTAGTAATAGTCGGGCCACATTTTCCAACGCACGCTACACATGCAATGCTGCCCGGATCGGCAGTGCAGCGCTACAGGTGTGTCCTTTCGCACGCGCTGCCCACGGGCAGCGCTTCTCATCAACACCACCGTTTCACACGCGCCTTCTTGTGGTCATCGAGTCTCTCTTCATGTCGGTCTACTTACGCCGCAGCACACCTGCTTACTTAATCAGCTCATGTTTACTACAATTCATATTGCTACCAAAGCCGCTCACCTTACTTCGTATGACATTGCTGTGTTGCTATCGCATTCATTGCTTCGCCCTTAGGGCGAAACTGTGACATTTTTTCGTCTACAGGCCAGCCAATCACAGCGGAGCATGTGCACCGCGCGCCGCGGGGTTCCTTACGCCACCACCTGATGGCGCTCGCCTCCACGCATCCGGAAAGGAGTAATTGTGCCAGCTTTAACGTTCGAAAATTACATTCTGTGCTTAGCTTCGGATATCTTGTCGGGGTTGGAAGTTAACTAAAGATTGGTAGGCCGGTTGCCTTTGGGAGCCCACGACGAAACCACAAATAAGGCATTGAAGGGAGACATGGGTTGGGCCTCGTTTGAAGTCAGAGAAGCGCAGAGCGAAATTTGTTGGAAGGACTCATGAACATGGATGAAAAAAAATTCACAGTTTCACCCGAAACGCGAAGCATCAATTGCGATAGCAAATTAGTAGAGAGCTATACGGAGTAAGGATATTATTTTTATCAGCTGTATAAACTTGGATATGCAGCAGCACCAGCAACGCGCAGAACTGTTGTCGACGCCGTCGACGTTTTGCCCGCGTTCGCACCGAACGCGCTCGGCGTTGGTTACTGTTGCCGGTGCCTCTGGGGCGGTTCGGACGTTTTCGACGACATCAGAACGGGGTACTCGTCAAGCAGCGTCGGAAGTCTTTACCACCTTCTCGCCTCGCAACGTTTTTATAAATATACGCATTTGGTGCCGCAGCTAAACGTCGCCTCCCCTCTCTCCCTCCCTCTCTACCCCCCATGGCCTTTCGCGAGACGGAAGAAGTCGCGTTTGCACTCCGCCGTGCGTTCGCTCCCCGTGAAAGCGCGCGTCCCTCGCGCACATACAGCATACGGCGCGCGGCGACGATTTCATCGCCGCTGGATTCTATACGGAACGTCACGGCGACGGCGACGGCAGAAATCCGCTTGGAGTGTCCATATAATTGATATCACAATATTAGATGGGTGGCTAAAGTGCACAAGTATCTGTACCTGAAAATCGTGAACACAGAATGTAGGAATAGGCCACGAAAGCTGGCTACCAAGCACAGAGTAACTGAAAGTAAATAGACAACAGGGAGTTATCAGAAAGAAAGTGGAGAAACAGAGACAGTGAATTGGATGGAAAGAATGGAAACAAAAAAAGAGACAATGGAGATTTACAAGAATGAGAAGAAATTCGAAGGGAAAATCTGTACGATAACACAAAGGGCAGTGCCTAACTATTTGAGGCTCGAGCTGGTTGCATAAGGCCAAAAACATACCGGAGCAAATATTCGCAACAAGATGAGGCATGTGTAGGCTGCAGCCGAAATGGACATCACTCAGCACATCCTAATGGAATGTGAAGGGATTCGCCCAGTGAGACCCGTAGGTAACGTAGACCTTCCAGAAGCGCTTGGATTTAAACTGGACTGGAAGCATCAACCAGTCAACAATCGATATAAGCAAGAGACGTTTAGAGTTTGGTGAAAAAAAGCAGGATTGAGATTGATACTACCGGATCCATTACAGGCATTGGTAGCGATACAAATTTTATAGAGAAGATTTGAGGAAGAGAAGAAAAAGATTAAAGAGATGTATACAAAAATCCTAGAATGAAAAGCATGTATAACATACCTGAGTAACTCAAGCAGGCTAGGTGACTTTTTTTCACCGCTTTGTTTCAAAAGGGGTGCCAATAAATCATTATCATCATCATCAACACCGCCGCAGCGGCGGCGCCGGCCGTTCGGGAGAAAAGAAAAAAGAACCAGAAAGCTCGCCTTCGCGCATCCCAGGCAGCACGGTAAGGAAACGCTTCTTTCGGTTAGAATGAATTGGAATAACGCTACGTAAGTATGCGCCTGTCGCTACTGCAACCATGATGCGTTCAAGGCGTCCTTCGTACTCTCCAGTATCCAGCAACTCCACTCGGCATAGGGTCGTTATAATTTGTGTGCTCGCGCGCGTGTGTGTGTGTCTGTGCGTGCGTCTCTGCATGTGTGCGTATTCGTGCTCCGACTCTTTATGCAGTCACGCAAAGATTCGCTGATGATATCGATGATGATGATTCGATGATATCCTAATAATATATATATCTTCCTTCTTGTTGGATCTGCTATATTTTTGCTCTTCCTCTCCCTCTCCCCCACCCAGGGTAGCAACCCGGTCGTACGTGGGGGTGAGGTTGCGATCTGGTCTAGTTTTCACTCGACAAACTGACTCAACCTCAAGCAGGCACGCCTCCACGTGGCGCCCCTGGGTACAAGGTGGTAACACTTTGTAGCTAAGTACCTGCTGACCCGACACTTGGGTAAAGCCGGAGGGAAAATCTTGTGAGTTTGAAATTCCTCGGGCCTCTGGCCAATAGCCAAAGAGGACCCCTCTCTCCGGGACGACACTGCTTTCTTTCCCGGATGCGACAATGCTTCTACCGGCCTACGGCCGCAAATGAATGTGACAAATAGCGGTCCTGTACTGCAAGTGGTGGATTGAGCCTTATTTTGAGTCTCTCCACTGCGCCCCACCATAACACGGACTCATAAACCCAAATTGACTGAGCGGGTGGTTCCCCGAGTGGGTGGTTGAGGGCCTCGGAAACGAGTTCTTGCAACTAGTGAGGAGAGGCCTTCCCTTCTGCGTTGCCTCGTAAGGAGGGTCAGGCTGTAGCAGCAGTGCTGGGTTTGAGCCGTGCTCACCTGCGTACTTAAGCCCCTGGGGTTAGCCCTGACGGGTCACAGGGTGTCACTGATCACCTGGCTAAACCTAAAGGCACGCTACCGCCTTCACGAGGTAGTGCCCGCTTGCCAAGCGGTAGGGAGCGAGCTCCAGAGGTACGCTACACCTCAACCAAGTAGCGCCTGCCTCTCGACAGCAGGGAGCTTGCTCCAAAGGGGTCCACTACCCCTCACACAAGTAGTGCCTGCCTCTGGGCAGCAGGGAGCTTGCTCCAACGAGGTACGGTACACCTCACCAAAGTAGTGCCCTTGGCTGTCCAAGGAAGGGGCCACCGCCCAACGGTTCGTTGTACCGTGTACAAAACAACGCCCTGGAGTTTTCACTTTTCCAGGAAGCTCTGACTCAAGACATTCCCCCCCCCTTTTTTTTTTCGTACTACCCTGTCCTTTCTCCTTCTCCACCTCCTGGTCTGGTTGCCTGGTCTTGAAGTCCTGGTTGTTGGCATCCACAATTCCATTTGTAGTGTTGAAACTTTTTGGGGTTGGGGTTTTTTTTTCTCCTTTTTTCGGGAGTTGGGTTGCGCATGTTTGCGCGTGGGTTTTACTGCCGCCCCGGCACGCGTGGTAGCGCGGAGCGAATGTTTCGATTATGTCGACGTTTGTGAGAGACTTTGTTACGGGCAGGAGCACTTCTTTTAGAGATACTTCACTTATTTGTCATGTCTGTCAACTGCGGGTCACATCTCGCATCAAACTGGAAGATCACTACTCTACACATCAGATACAACTTTTGTGGCGCTGTTTATCATGCAGTAGGGAATACAATTCCTCACAGAAAATTTCTTCACACTATTCGAAATGTGCTAAACGCAACGCAGCACGTTCGAATACACAAACTTCATCGGTATCTGCGTCCCAGTCTCTTGCAACGGAGAATGTCCTAGAAGGTCCAGATGCCAATGATGGCAGTTCTGCAGTTGCGCTGGAGGGTCGAGATTCAGCTGAAAGATGTGTTGCTACTCAAAGTGGGACACAATTCCAGACAGTTTCTCCGACTGATGGGTTGGGGCCGGTTGTGTCTTTGGGACTGGATCCCAATGCTGAGACTCAAGCTACGAGATCATGCGATTCTGCGGATGCCCTGCATACGGCGCTGGATACAGTTTATCCAGTAGAGGTGTCTCGAGTGTCTAGCTCAGCGTGGACTCCTACACCTGCGATATATCGCTCTACAGGGCAAGGTAGATGGTCTCAAGACGACGTAATGGCCCTAGCTTTGGCTGAACTCCGTCTTGCATTGGGGGCTGAGGTGATAAGGACTCTGGCGGGACAGTTTCCAATGCGCACAGAGGCTTCCATAGAGCACATACGAAGAACGCCACGTTATAAGGCCGCAATAGATCTACTGAATGATGCTGATCTTGAAGAGGTGGTTGAATCTACTACTCCCGATGTTCCAAGTTACTCACATTGCAGGTGGACTGACTCGGACCTTTCTGCCCTTGCGATGGCAGAGGCTCGACTGGTGGCAAGCCGCACTGTGAACGAGGATTTGCACAAACAGTTCAAAACGCGAACAGTTCAGGCGATCTCACAAATCAGACACACCACACGTTATAGAGATGCTCTTCATCTGGCTAAACAATGCGTCTTAAACCCTCCTCCGATGCGACCATTTGAAGATTTGGGTGAACTCCCTCCGATAGTTCTTGATTCGAATCAAATTCGTCTATCACTACAAGAAGTGGGTATCAAGGATGAGGGACTGGTGTCTTCATTAAGCGTTGGTCCAATCTCTATGAAAGACATCAATCATCTGCTTGATCTCCACAAGGTAAAGAGAACGCCTCCAAGGCCACGTCCCTTGAGGGCACAGATTAACTATTCGGACATGTCACGAAAACAACGCCGTAAGGCACTTTACATTGAACACCAGCGTCTCTACAGCCTAGGGCCTGCAGCTTTGGGAGACTCTTTTCTACTGGGCGGTTCTCCAGCGGGGTGTGCATTGCACGAACTGCACAGAGAGTTCGACCCAATATTTGGGGCGCAATCTGCAGCTGTTAATGGTGGTCTGCACTGCGATCCAAACACTGAGGTGTCTGAATGTCTCTTCGTTTCAGCGGAGGTGGATCGTACACTCCGTTCATTTCCCAACAAATCGGCAGCAGAGCCAGATGGGGATAAGGTATCCGAGTTAAAGAAAATTCCATCAGAAATACTTGTTCACATTTTTAACAATTGGTTTTCTTTCGGTTCACTACCTATCGAGATGAAGTTGGCACGCACGGTTTTTATACCAAAGTGCTCTAACCCGAATGGCCCTGGGGATTTCAGGCCTATAACAGTTTCTCTGGTCCTGTATCGACTTTATGCGAAAATGTTGCTGCTCCGTCTTTCCGAGAATAACCAATTCCATAAATACCAAGCTGGATTCCAAGCAGACAAGTCCACTTCATCTAACATCCTCATTCTCCAGGCTTTAATGAGGACACTAAAGAAAAAGCATCGAGCATTATTTGCTCTCAGCCTCGGTGTGCGCAAGGCATTCGACTCTGTATCTCATAAGGCATTGTTCTTGGCCTTAGCTGAAAGAAGTGTCCCTGAACGCCTCAGATTCATTCTTCGGGACATGTATCGGCATTGTACCACTACCTACTGGTGCAATGGCATGACGGATGAACAGAGAGTGCCTGTCAAAAGAGGAATTAAACAGGGAGATCCCTTATCTCCTTTTCTTTTCAACTGTGTCTTGGACCCTCTCTTGGAGAGGCTGAACAAATAAAAACTTGGTGTGGATCTTGGGGGTGCAAACATGTCCGCAATGGCCTTTGCAGATGACTTGGTTTTGGTCTCTGATACCTACGAAGGTCTCCGTTCACTTGTAGTCCAAACTGAAGACTACCTTTCCAACATTGGCTTATCTATCAATCCGCAAAAATCTCAGTATTTTGGATGGCGACCGAATCACCGCACTAAGGGTTTTGATTATTCTCTTGATCCAATTCAAGTATCCGGATTGGACGTCCAACCAGTTCTAAAAGACCAACCGATGAAATACTTGGGAGTTTACTTCTTTGTTAATAAAGCACCTGCTGTTGAATCTGTGAAAGCTAACAAACTGCTTGAACTCATCGGGAAAGCCAGCTTAAAACCTTTCCAAAAACTTCACTGTTGGAGACAACTTGTGCAACCTGCTTACCTGTATGGGTCTTCAAACTCACTACAGGTACAATCTGAGGCCGGGCGTCTTGATCAAATGCTCTCCAAACACGTCAAGGCTGCACTGCATCTCCCCCAAGGGTTTCCAAACAGCCACATTTGGATGCCGACTAGATGTGGGGGGTTGGGGATGCTGCAGTTGCAGAGGGTTGCGATGGTCACGCACTACAAGGCCCTCACGCGCCTAGTCCGTTTAGGTGATGACTTTGTCGATCAACTCTTCGATGAGGTGCTGGCGGCCTGTCGGGTTCGTATTGGAACAGTGTTTGAAACCTCTCCAGACATCACAGAAGTTTCTCAGGTCAAAACAGCCTTAAAGAAGGGGCCTGTTTCCTGGTGGAAACGTCAAACGGCCCGTTACCAGAACCAAGATCTGTTTGCACACAAATGCCAGTTTACTGCGAATTCCTGGCTTGCATATGATTCCAAACAACTTAAGGATGGGGATAGGATTAGGGCACTTCGTCTTCGTACTAACTTGCATCCGACACGTGCCATGTCCAACAAGCATGCAACCGATCCCACGGCACGGCTATACCGTCGCTGTAATTCTAGGCCAGAGACAGCGTTTCACATTCTCCAAGAATGCCCTAGTGTCCATTTGCCAAGAACAGAACGCCACAACTTTATTGCAAAGAGTGTGGTACGAATGGTAAAGGAACGGCGGCCGCAGGCAGTAGTACATGCAAAGAAGCTACTTGTGACAAAGGATCACGTTCGCTTGAAACCCGATCTTATTGTCGAAGAGGGCAACCAGGTGACAATTGTAGACTTTGCGGTCACTTGGGATGCCAACGAAGGCATCTTGATTCGGATGTGTGCTGCCAAAAGAGCGAAGTACGCTGCCTTGAAAGACCTTTTTCCAGGTAAAACTGTACAAATTTTTGGAATGGCATTCGGAGCACGTTCAATGCTATGCCGGGAAACAGTTAGGGCTGGTGAGAGCTTGGGCCTCTCCAAAAGGGATGTGGGCTGTGGCTGTCACCCCCCCTGGGTAGTATCATTGTACTGGGTAGGTTCGCAAAACTAGTTCGGGCTTGATTTGGTTATTACTCCTTTGTGTTCCTTTTTACCTATAGCAGTGTCGTTACTATAGCAGTTTTTACTACAGCAGTGTCGTTACTAACATTTAACTCTTTTCGCCGATGTTCTTCCCCAGTACACAACATTACTCAGTAATGTTGTGTACTGGGGACTACACGTAATGGGCCTCGTAAACTACACGTTTACGAGGCCCATTTAAGCGTAAGCTACTTGGTGTCTCGCATAAGGGTTTCGGCCCAAACAAAGGTGACCTTCCGGCCAACCCGAGTGTGGATACCAAGTCCTGAAAAACAGGGGGGCACATTGAGGACACTTTTCTAACTTTACACAAGTACGGAAATTTTAGTAATTAACCTACTTGCCTTTCGTTTTTTATATCTGTTTTTAAACTCTGAGAGAGTTGGGTGGCTTGCGCAAGAGGCAGCGCGTTAATTCGAAATTATTGGCAAGGCAGACGGTGCATTTTGCTTTTCGCCTTCCTACTTTCATTGCCCACTGCAATCAATAACGAGAGCGGAGCCGTATTTGATATTTTCAGATAACACTCGTTTTCTTCGGCAAAAAAGTCACAAAATATGGAGCTCAGGCAGAGTAAACACTGGCAATATGCCTGTGAGGCTAGAATTGTTTTCTCTCACACCAGACCAATGAGCCCGTGCCAAGGTTTTTTTTTTGGCACCAATTACAGTAACGCCACGTGGCGCCTTCTAGATCCCGACACAATCGGCACCACAGACGGACTCGGCACGATCGCCGCTGTTAGTGGGAACTGAAGAACAAGTTTATCTATCTATCTATCTATCTATCTATCTATCTATCTATCTATCTATCTATCTATCTATCTATCTATCTATCTATCTATCTATCTATCTATCTATCTATCTATCTATCTATCTATCTATCTATCTATCTATCTATCTATCTATCTATCTATCTATCTATCTATCTATCTATCTATCTATCTATCTATCTATCTATCTATCTATCTAGTGGAGGTGGGTAACAGCTATAAAGGTGGAGTGGGTAACAGAAGGTGAAGACGGAAATACGATTCAGTGCCGCAAGTGTAATCGCGCAGTAATCGACCCCATCAGGACGCAAGAATATTAGATGGCGTATGGCTCGTGATGTTCTGCTTCTCTTGCTTTTCAAATCGCCTGAGCGAAAAAGCCGGCGTCTGTAGCAGCAGCGAAACGGCATCTAAATGATTCTTATTAGCTGCGACGCCACGTCATGAGGGCGCCTTGACGGAGCAGAGCGGGCGAAACGGAACACCAGCTGCTGCATTAGCGCGCCACGTGTTGCATGAGGAGAGAGGGTATCGCCGCGACGTACCTCTCTCTCTCTCCCACTGGGCTTAGCTGCTACGCGCGCCTGCCGGCCTTGGTGGCCGCTGCTGCTTCCTCGGTCTCTCATCGCGCAGGACGTCGGTGGGTTCCCCGCTTGTTGTGCGTTTTCAAAATGTTTACACTGGAATACTAGCAATTTGCTGTTTTTGGAAGTGTTCCTGCCACTGTACAGATATTATTAATTTGAACATTCAAGAGTAAAGGTCTGTTGCAAGAACGCTACATTTATTTGTTTCTTCCCCTGGTACAGTTAATAACTTGCTGCTAGGCAGAAAGGATTAAAAACTATTTGAAGTGCTTGATAACAGATTTCGAACAGATTGTGGTGTTTAAACGGTGCTGCATTACGTAGAGATGTGCCTGAGGCAGTGTTTGTCGCAGAACTTCCTAGTGACGAGCAACAAATAAAATCCGATAATTAAAAAATTACGTTTGTAATCTGATAATGCTTGATAAAATCTTACGCTATGTTTAGTAAGATTTTCACTGCAAGGGCATGATATCTACATCTCAAGGGAATTGTAGTTTGTTATTACTTCCTAGGAACAATTAAATACTGTAGTTTAGCGTGCCATAACCATGATCTGATTTTGAGACCCTTCGTAGTGGGGGACTCCGGATTAATCTTGACCACCTGGGGATCCTTAACGTGCCCCCAATGAACGGGACACGGGCGTGTTCGCATTCCGCCCCCATCGAAATGCGGCCGCCTTGGCGGGGATTCGATCCCGCGAATTCGTGCTCAGCAGCGGAACAGCATAGTCACTAAGCCACCACGGCGAGTCATCCTAGGAATACATTGTGTCAGAAAAGCTATTCATCACTTAAATTAATATCAAAATAACCATGCCTGTTTGAAAAAAAAAGAGTTCTGGAACATCGTGACACCTTCCGGAGCTTGCCATAATTTTTTTTGTCTGAGTGGTCAACGGCAGCCTTGATTGTGAAACAAACTAAAAGAGCAATGTGGAATTAACTGCAGTTTAATTATGCCAGTTTCACCAAACGAACTGCGAATGGAAGAAGGTAAAAATTCACGAATTGAAATTGAAAGTTCTTTAATGCTGTCTAGCCACAACTAATAAACTTATTATTAGGTATCAATCAGGCAAAACATCCGGACAGGGCCGTAATTTTGTAGCGATGCCTTTCCGATGCTAATGCCTTTTCGTGCTTTTCACGCTTGGTCAGTGGTCCGAGCGACACTCCGCTCACGTTATCAACGGGATCAGCCAGCCGTGAGCGATGGATGATAAGACTAGGGTAGAATAAAGCATAACGCATCGCTACAAAATACCGGCCCAGATCAGTGTTTTTGTATTTACACAATACTGCAGAGCTTGCTTTAGGTCCAGGTCCAGGCAGGGAAGACCGAATATATAATCATCCAAATCAATACAAAGGCAGGTAAACATCATTAGAACAAACAAAATAAAGTTTGCACAATATACCAAACACATTATCTAAAATATACTAGGAAGTGTTTTTCGAAGCCACCCGCCTATAGCACGCTCACAGGTAAGACATTCCACTCGGTGATTGTTTTCGAAAAATATGAAATCGTAAAAGCGTTAGTATGCGCAAAGTATGGGTTTAAGCTATGATTGCGGTGATGACGATTTGTACGTGTTTGTAAAAACTTTACGTAAGGGGCGGGCAAACTTTACGGCAAACTTTACGCAAGTTTGCCTTGAATTAGCTGGCACAGAGCACCGTTCACAGCACTATGGACTGGTGATTATGACAACCTATTAAGCTGGTCAAGACAGCTGAACTCTGTGGCTGCACAGTATGAAAACATAAAAAAGCTGACCAAGAAAATCCAAAAAGCCTAAATGGCAGGCGGTGCAATGAAATATGACAGCTGTTAATTTTATATCTACTTAAATGTTTTCTCATCGAGGAAGCAACATTTGACAAAGCTACGGAGTTTCAGTTGCACATGTGGCATGTTGCTCAATATCTTCATGTGCATGTCCCTGTTTCAGATTGCTGATGAAATGGAAGACAAGTGGAATTTACCAAATTTTATTGAAAGCATAGATGGGAATCTTGTCCACATTGAGTGTCCGCATAACTCTGCCTCTAGGAACCTTAACTACACAACTATCAACACCGTAAAAACAGAACTAGAGCACACGAGGTCAACAATTAATAAACTTGAAGCCACTGTATCACACCTTTTAAATAAAACTGAAGACTTGGAAAATAGAAGCCGTAGGAATAACTTACTTATTTACGGCATAGAAGAAGAAGAAAGGGAAACAGGAGCTGAACTTACGGAGAAAATAACAACAGACATTCTTAGCGAAAAACTTGGAGTTACGATAAAGAGCATGCAGAGATGCCACCGATTAGGTAGGAAATCAAACAGGAATCGTTCTGTCATCATAAATCTACATGACTACCGAGAGAAGACTTTAATAATGAAGGCATGCCCGAAACTGAAGGGTTCAGAATATTGTCACGTAGTAGTGACGGTAAATAAAACAGTCGCAAAACTGTGTATGACGAAACTGGTTGTTTATTGGGCGAACCTGCGCCCACAAAAGCAAGCTACACTCATAGCCCAACGATAGCGGCGAACACAGTCGGCGATCGTCGAAAATCTGATCAGCGGCAAAACGCGTCGGCTTTTATACCTGAGTCATCGAAGGTTCCAGAATAATCCCTGGTACGCGCGTGTCTTCCAGAAAGTTCTAGACAATTCGCGTCGCTCATACAATCAGATAACATAAGCGTCGGTGAAAACAGGCAACGGAAAGAAGCATCGATAACGTTCTAGAAACTTCCGATACAGGCGCGTCCTGCGCCGAGCGATAACGTTTAACATTTGTTAGCCGGTGGAAAGCGGCCATCGGCGAAAGATAAACATGTATACGTGTCAATACCCTCCCCTTAAAAAGCATCGTCCCGATGCTACAAACAAACGCGAAAGTGAAAACAAAACGACGCGTAATAAAGAAAAAAAATAACAAACTAACAAAGTACCTATAAGCTCGTCAGCGGGCGTAGAAAGGCTTAAGACGCACCACGTGGATGACTTCAGGTCGTGCCCGGCGCCGCTGTGATTGCGAAATGCCGTCTGGCACGACCTCATAGTCCACTGCGCCAATACGTCGGATTATCTTATATGGTCCGAAATAGCGACGCAACAGTTTCTCGCTAAGTCCTCGTCGGCGTATCGGAGTCCAGACCCAAACACGGTCGCCGGGCTGGTACTCGACGTAGCGTCGTCGTAGATTGTAGTGTCGACTGTCGGTCCTCTGCTGGTTCTTGATGCGCAGGCGGGCGAGCTGTCGACCTTCTTCGGCACGCTGCAAATAAGTGGCAACGTCGAGATTTTCTTCGTCAGCGACGTCTGGTAGCATGGCGTCAAGCGTCGTTGCCGGGTTCCTTCCGTAGACCAGGTTGAACGGCGCCATGTGCGTCGTTTCTTGCACGGCCGTGTTGTATGCGAAGGTCACGTACGGAAGGATGGCATCCCACGTCTTGTGTTCGACGTCGACGTACATTGCCAGCATGTCGGCGATGGTCTGATTTAGGCGCTCGGTGAGGCCATTCGTCTGCGGGTGGTAGGCGGTGGTGCGGCGATGGCTTGTCTGGCTGTACCGCAGGATGGCTTGTGTTAGTTCTGCCGTAAAGGCCGTGCCTCTGTCGGTGATGAGGACTTCTGGGGCACCGTGACGCAGGAGGATGTTCTCAACGAAGAATCGGGCTACCTCGGCGGCACTGCCTTTGGGCAAGGCTTTTGTTTCGGCGTAGCGGGTGAGGTAGTCCGTAGCGACGACGATCCATTTATTCCCGGACGTCGACGTCGGAAAAGGCCCCAGTAAGTCCATCCCGATCTGCTGGAACGGTCGGCGAGGTGGCTCGATTGGCTGTAGAAGTCCGGTTGGCCTTGTCGGCGGTGTTTTGCGTCGCTGACAGTCTCGGCATGTCCTTACGTAATGGGCGACGTCGGCAGAGAGGCGAGGCCAGTAGTATTTTTCTTGTATCCTCGCGAGAGTGCGTGAAAAACCGTGATGTCCAGCCGTTGGGTCGTCATGGAGAGCTTGCAGAACCTCTGGACGCAATGCTGAGGGTTCCACGAGGAGGTAGTTGGCTCGGAGAGGCGAGAAGTTCTTCTTTAGGAGAATGTCGTTTTGCAAGAAAACGACGCCAATCCTCGCCTGAACACCTTCGGCACAATGACTGTCTTGCCTGCCAGGTAGTCTACAAGGCTCCTTAGTTCCGGGTCGGCTCGCTGTTGTTCGGCGAATTCGTCGGCACTGATTGGTCCCAAGAAAGTATCGTCATCCTGGTCGTCCTGTGGCGGCGGTTCGACGGGGGCGCGAGACAAGCAGTCGGCGTCAGAGTGCTTTCGCCCGGACTTGTAAACGACGGTGATGTCGAATTCTTGAAGTCTCAGACTGCATCGTGCGAGGTGACCTGAAGGATGCTTCAAGTTAGCTAGCCAACACAAGGCGTGGTGGCCGCTCACAACTTTAAAGGGCCTGCCATAGAGGTAGGGGCGAAACTTTGATGTAGCCCAGATGATGGCGAGGCACTCCTTTTCTGTTGTGGAATAATTTGCTTCCGCCTTCGATAGTGACCGGCTAGCGTAACTTACAACCCTTTCTAGTCCATCAGTCCTCTGCACAAGCACAGCGCCGAGTCCTACGCTGCTTGCGTCGGTGTGGACTTCGGTATCGGCGTTATCGTCGAAATGCGCAAGTATTGGCGGCGATTGCAGGTGTCACTTCAGTTCTTCAAATGCTTCGAGTTGCGGCGTCTCCCATTTGAAGTCGACGTCAGCCTTCGTGAGATACGTCAGTGGCTCTGCGATCCGTGAAAAATCCTTGACGAAGCGCTTGTAATAGGCGCACAGTCCAAGAAATCTACGCACTGCCTTCTTGTCAGCGGGCAGAGGAAAGTTGCAGATGGCCGCAGTTTTCTGAGGGTCGGGGCGCACTCCAGACTTGTTGATGACGTGGCCCAAAAACAAGAGCTCCTCATATGCGAAGCGGCACTTTTCTGGCTTTAACGTGAGTGCGGAGGTTTTGATTGCTTGAAGAACTGTTTGAAGGCGCCGCAGGTGTTCTTCGAAGCTTGAGGCAAACACAACGACGCCGTCCAAATAGACGAGGCAAGTCTGCCACTTCAAGCCTGCCAGTACTGTATCCATGACGCGTTGGAAAGTCGCAGGTGCCGAGCAAAGACCAAACGGCACGACCTTGAACTCGAACAGTCCGTCTGGTGTTATAAAGGCCGTCTTCTCCCGGTCCCTCTCGTCGACTGCGATTTGCCAGTAGCCGGTTTTGAGGTCATCGACGAAAAATACTTTGCGTTGTAGAGTCGATCCAAGGCGTCGTCAATCCGTGGGAGGGAGTTTACGTCCTTCTTCGTGATCTTGCTGAGGCGACGATAATCGACGCAGAAACGTAGGGTTCCATCCTTCTTCTTCACTAACACCACGGGGGACGCCCACGGACTCTTGGACGGCTGGATGATGTCGTCGCGTAGCATTTCGTCGACTTGTTGCCTTATGGCCTCGCGTTCGCGCGCCGAAACTCGGTACGGGCTCTGACGCAGTGGGCGGGCATTTTCGTCGGTTATGATGCGGTGCTTGGCGACAGGGGTTTGTCGAACTTTTGACGACGACGAGAAGCAATCCTTGTATTGCAGGAGCAGAGCTTTTAGTTGTTCTTTCTTATGCCTGGGAAGGTTCTGATTGACGTCGAAAGTTGGTTCAGGTATTTAGTCGTCGTTGCGGGTGCACTGGAATCCGTGAAGGCGAAAGCACTGCTGGCTTGTACTATTTCGTCGATGTAGGCGACCGTGGTGCCTTTGTTATTGTGCTTGTATTCGGGGCTGAAGTTCGTGAGCATCACCGTTGCTTTCCCTGCACGTAGCTCAGCTATGCCTCTAGCGACGCAAATTTCACGGTAGAGCAGTAAGTGATGATCGCCCTCGATGACGCCCTCCATGTCTGCAGGCACTTCGGTACCGGCGGAAATCATTACGCTGGAGCGAGGCGGAACGGTGACTTGTTCTTCAAGCACATTCAAGGCATGGTAACTTATGCTTGTAGCCGGTGGTATCGCGTTGTGCGTTGAAAGCGTTATTGACTTGGACCTTAAGTCGATGACTGCACCGTGTTGATTTAGAAAGTCCATGCCTAGGATGGCATCCCTGGAGCAGTGCTGCAGGATTACGAAGCTCGCCGGGTAAGTGCGGTTGTTTACCGTGAGTCGACGCTGTGCAGATTCCAGTCGGCGTTATTAGGTGGCCTCCCGCTCTCCGGATATCGGGTCCTTGCCAGGCTGTTTTCACCTTCTTCAACTTGGCGGCGAACGCGCCACTGAAGATGGAATAGTCGGCGCCAGTGTCGACGAGAGCGGTGACGTTATGACCATCGATGAGCACGTCTAGATCGGTAGACCGGCGTCTGGCGTTGCGGTTAATTTGTGGCGTCTGATCACGGCTGCGTCGTCTTGCTCTGCTGCTGCTACGTTGCGTCGGAAGGTCTTCTTTCTGCGGCGAAGTGCTGTCAAGGCTGTTGCTAGGCGGCATGCTGATATCTCGTCGTGATGATTCGCGAATCGTCGTCGTCGTCGTCGACGGAGGATCTTCGGCATTGCGTCGTACAGCAACCGCACCTCCATCGGTTGCTGCCTTTAGTTTCCCGGGTAAGGGCTCGGAGATCGGCCCCGGGTGGGACCGTTGTACTGACGGCGATGCGGCGAGATAAAGCGGCCTGGTGACGGCGAGCGTGAGGGTCGTCGTGGTTGCCACTGGGCTCCGGCGAGGTAGTCGGCGATGTCACGTGGTCGCTCACCAAGCTGTGGACGCGGCGCGTTGACGGCGAACCCTCGTAGGCCCATCTCGCGGTATGGGCATCGGCGGTAGACATGGCCGGCTTCCCCGCAGTGATAGCAGAGCGGGCGGTGGTCGGGGGCGCGCCAAATGTCTGTCTTTCTTGGGTAGCTACGCTGGGCGACGGGCGGGCGTGCTGGCGGCGGCGGCGGCGGCGGACGACGGAACTGCGGCGTTACGGCGCCCTGGCGCGAGCGTGAAGGGGGGCCTTGACGACGGGCAACGGCGGCGTAGGTCAGCGCTTCTGTGGTGGAGGTGCGGGCGAATATTTGCAAATGGCGAATATTTGCTCTTTGACACCCCGCATCAAGAACCGAACTTTCTTTTCCTCAGACATATCGGGGTCGGCGTGGCGGAAGAGGCGAGTCATCTCCTCCGTGAAGATCGCGATGTTCTCGTTCGGCAATTGCACTCTGGTTTCTAATAAAACTTCAGCCCTTTCTTTTCGCACGACATTCGTGAAGGTCCTCACGAAGTTCTCACGAAATAGGTCCCACGTCACCAACCAGGTCCGAGCAGCATCATCCAATGAAAAATAAACATGGCGCAGCTTGTCGTCGTCGCTCCATTTGTTGAACGTCGCGGTCCTCTCGTATGTCTCCAGCCAGGTTTCAGGGTCTTCAGCCGATGATCCACGAAAAGTCGGTGGTTCCCGAGGTTGCTGCAGCAGGATGGGGGACGCTGGTGCTGCCATTCTGGTCGTTGACTTGGCCTTGATTGCGGTGGTCTTTTCGGGAAGAAGTCCGAACTCCGGCACAAGTCCTTGCTGCCTACGGCTAGCTCGCTGGTCCCTGGCGACGTTGGTCTCGTCCTCCGGTTTCGGGCTTGGGTCGCGGCTTTGCGGGGGCGTTCGGTGCATGAACGAACTAGCACCTCCACCAGATGCCACGTAGTATTGACGGTAAATAAAACAGTCGCAAAACTGTGTATGACGAAACTGGTTGTTTATTGGGCGAACCTGTGCCCACAAAAGCAAGCTACACTCAAAGCCCAACGATAGCGGCGAACACAGTCGGCGATCGTCGAAAATCTGATCAGCGGCAAAACGCGTCGGCTTTTATACCTGAGTCATCGAAGGTTCCAGAATAATCCCTGGTACGCGCGTGTCTTCCAGAAAGTTCTAGACAATTCGCGTCGCTCATACAATCAGATAACATAAGCGTCGGTGAAAACAGGCAACGGAAAGAAGCATCGATAACGTTCTAGAAACTTCCGATACAGGCGCGTCCTGCGCCGAGCGATAACGTTTAACATTTGTTAGCCGGTGGAAAGCGGCCATCGGCGAAAGATAAACATGTATACGTGACAATATTCAGTCAGCGAGGACTACTCGAAAAGAATTCGGGATGTCAGAAAGAAATTATGGCAAAGCGCATCACAGGGAAAGAATAACGGTGATAAAGTTAAGTTGGTTTTTGATAAGTTAAGCATTAACGATGATATGTTAGGATGGGATAATGCAAAAAACAAACGATATAAAATACCGAAGTACTATAAATGACACCAGAATGAGACCAGTCCGGCATTCAAAATCCTCAACATAAATTGTCGAAGCATCGTAAATAAAGCTGTGAAACTTGAGGGCATGCTTTTCTCGCATGACGCCGACGTTGCCATGCTTACGGAGACGTGGTTGAGCAGTGAAATATTTGACAGTGAATTTGTTCCTAAAGGCTATAAGGTATTTCGGTGTGACTGCGACAGAAGAGGTGGAGGAGTGGCCATTTCGTATAAATCGGCAATACAACTTTTTAGAATGCCCGATGCGCAAGATATTGAAGCTGTCTTTTGCAAAGCACACATCAACAAGGTCCGCTTCATCCTTGGCGTTTTTTATAGGCCTCCAAACTCTTCTGCTGCGGTACTTGAAAACTTGAGGGAATATATGCACTGCCATGTAAAATCGGATGACAGAATACTACTTGCAGGGGACTTTAATTTACCAAACATTGATTGGCACACCTTTTCATTGTATTCTGCCCACAGTGTTGATAACACAATCTTTGATATTGTATTCACGTTTGACTTGCTGCAAATGGTAAATAATTTCACGAGAGTACAAGGAGCCGTAGGCGCAATTCTAGACTTATTTCTTGTAGGTGGTACTATCCGAAATGCGATAACCTGTGAAGTCACAAATGGGATTTCTGGTCACAAAGCTTGTCCTGTTGAGCTTGTCAAATGTCTACTCCGATCGCCAAAACTGTGTTCACTTGTTTCCCAATTTTTCTCGTGCTGATGATGAATCTATTCTAGATATGCTTGCATTCTACTTCGATTACTTCAGAAACAGCACTTGTAATATAAATGAGTTATGGCTTTCCTTTAGGGAAATTGTCTCTGAATGTATTCACCGTTTTGTTCCCAAAATTGCAAAACCCTCTGTGCACCGTAACGCATGGATTTCTCGTGAGACGTTACGCTTACAGCGAAGGCTTAAAAGGTTAAAAACGAAATCAAGAACACATGTAACTTTAAAATCTATTGTGGAAGACACTTCTGAACAACTAAAACAGAAAATAATTTGCGACAAAGACAAATATTACGGAACAATTCTGCCTTCATTTATTAAAACATCTCCCGAGAGATTCTGGCGCCAAATCACACCTAAATATTCTTCCACCAGTGGTTTCATGATAGACGGCAAACGTGTAAGTGATGAGACTGTCGTTTGCTCTGCTTTTAACAAATTTTTCCAGTCGGTATTTACCAAAGATAATGGTTGCCTTCCCAACTTTTCTATATCGCTTACTGCTATATCTGAGGTTGTTATTTCTGAGAGCGGTGTTTTTAATTTGCTCTTGAACGTTGATACTAAAAAGTACCAGGACCAGATAATATACCAAATGCGTTTTTAAAGCGTTATGCAGAATGGTGTGCTAAGTACCTGTATGTCATATTCACCAGATCATTACGCGATGGTTCTCTACCGGATGACTGGAGGACGGCCGAAATCAAACCTTTGCATAAATCCGAAAAAAAAACACACAGAGAATTAACGACCAGTATCTCTTACATCTACATCATGCAAAATTTTAGAGCATGTAATTCATAAACATATAATAGGTTTCTTAGAAGAGCACAAGGTACTTACAGATGTCCAACATGGTTTCAGACATAGGTTTTCTACATGTACTCAATTAGTTGAGACTGTGCACGATCTCGCTCAGGCGATTAATGAAGGGAAGCAAACAGATATTGTGTTCATGGATTTTCGCAATGCATTTGACAAGGTGTCACATAACAAATTAATGTATAAATTAGGGTATTATATAAAAAATGACCAGTTACTTACTTGGATCAGAGCCTACCTTACTAACAGACACCAATTCGTCACCTTAAACAATACTTCTTCTAGCAATGCGGAGGTTGCGTCTGGCGTCCCCCAGGGGTCTGTTTTGGGACCACTTTTTTCTATTATTTATTAATGACATTGTAGCAGAACTTTTAGTTTCCGTGAAACTTTATGCAGATGACTGTGTATTTTGTATGACAAGATATCTTCAGTTGATGATGAGGTGTGTCTAAATAATGACCTGGCAAAGGTCGTTGCTTGGTGGGAACAATGGCAAATGTCTATTAATCTTGAAAAAAAAACTGTTTTTATGAGAATCACACATAAGAAAAAACCTCTTCAATTTGCATATAGTGTTGACAACATATCTCTATTAGAGGTAACAGAGTACAAATATTTGGGGCTATGGATAACCAATGAGCTTTCCTGGACGAAGCACATAGATACTGTTATTGCAAATTCTTTGCGTAAACTGTTTTTCTTTAGGCGTTCACTAAAATCATCTACGTCTAGTGTTCGTTTATTGGCGTACAATTCCTACATTCGTCCGTTGTTGGAATATGCCGTAATTATTTGGGACCCATTCACTTTAACCAACATTAAAAAACTGGTAGTTAGGTTTGTTTTTAATTCATACGGCCGTGCGTCTGTTAGTGAGCTCGTAAGACGCAGTGGATTACCCCCGGTGACTGTGCGCAACCACATGTGCCAATTAAAGTTCATATTTCAACTTGTAAACGGCCATTATAACATTAACACTTCCAAGTTCTTCACTTATTCATCAGGCTATAACACAAGACGAAGGCACGCTTTATCAATAACTCCCTTGAACGCACGGAATAACGTTTTCAAATATTCTTCTTTTCCTAGGACAATAACAGACTGGAATAATCTTAATTCTGAGATTATTACGCAGAATTCCTTATCAATGTTTGAAAAATGCTTGCAAATGTTATGAATTTATGTGAGTTTTTTGCTTGTATATTCGCTTGTATGTTTTTATGTATTATTCACCAGTGTTTGAAAAATGCCTGCATATTTGATGAATTTTGTATGTGTTTACATGCTTGCATATTTCTATGTATACCCACCCTGCTATGATCTGATTTCAGATCGCAGTATCTATAAATAAATAAATAAATAAATAAATAAATAAATAAATAAATAAATAAATAAATAAATAAATAAATAAATAAATAAATAAATAAATAAATAAATAAATAAAGACATTCAGCGTGGATCTCCTGCCTGCTTGTGATACAAACTGCAGGTTTACATTGCTTCACGTTCTACTGCATGGCAGGGAATTACAAGTTTAAGTGATATGGTTAGATACCTATTGCAGATAGGAGAGAATTCGGAGTAGGATTTCTAGTCCATAAGGACATAGCGGGCTACATTTATGAATTCTACAGCATTAATGAGAGGGTAGCAGTCGTCGTAATAAAGCTGAATAGGAGGTATAAAATGAAGGTTGTACAAGCCTACGCCCCGACCTCCAGTCACGATGATGAAGAAATAGAACAGTTTTATGAAGATGTTGAATTAGCAATGAGAAAGGTGCAAAGTCACTATACTATAGTCATGGGCGACTTCAAGGAAAAAGTGGAGAAAAAGCAGGCTGGCGAGCAAGCAATTGGCAAGTACGACATCGATTCTAGGAACACTAGAGGAGAGATGTTGGTAGAATTCACGGAAAGGAATAGGCTCCGAATAATGAATACCGTCTTCAGGAAGCGCAGCAACAGGAAGTGGACCTGGAAAAGCCCTAATGGAAAAACAAGGAATGAAATAAATTTCATACTCTGTCGATCCCAGCATTGTGCATGATGTAGAAGTCTTAGGTAGGGTAAAGTGCAATGACCATAGGCTTGTGAGGTCTAGGATTTGTCTCAACTTGAAGAGAGAAAGAATAAAGTTAGTCATGAAGAAACAGGCCAACCTAGACGCAGTAAGGGCAAAAGCAGACCAATTAAGGCTGGTGCTCGCCAACAAATATGCAGCTTTAGAACAGGAGGATAAAGAAAACATAGATGTAATGAATGAAACCATAACTAGGTTGATCTCAGAAGCAGCAATTGAAGTGGGAGGTAAGGCACCAAGGCAACCAGTAGGTAAGCTCTTTCAAGTAACAAAGGACCTAATAAAGAAACGGCATAACATGAAAGTGTCAAACACGAGAGATCAGATAGAATTTGCTGAACTATCCAAACTGATCAACGAGAAGAAAGTAAGGGATATCCGAAATTATAACGTGGAAAAGATTGAGGAAGCAGTAAAATATGGACGCAGCATGAAATCAGTGAGAAGGAAACTAGGCATCGGACAAGGCAAAATGTATGCACTGCAAGATAAGCAGGGGAATATCACCAGCAATTTCGATGACATAGTAAAAGCAGCGGAAGAATTCTATACTGACCTTTACAGTTCCCAGAGCAGCCAAGCTACTTTCATTCGAAGTAGTGATGAACAGGATATAGAGGCCCCTTCTATAACTGGCGATTAAGTTAGAAGGGCCTTGAAAGACATGACCAGGGAAAAAGCTGCTGGAGAAGATGGAATAACAGTTGATTTAATTAAAGATGGAGGAGATATACTTGAAAAGCTTGCGGCCCATTGTACGGAATGCCTCACGACTTCAAGTGAACCAGAAAGCTGGAAAAACGCCAACATTACGCTCATCCATATGAAGGGAGACGTTAAAGAATTGAAGAATTATATACCCATTAGAATTGCTTTCAGTATTGTACAAAATATTCACCAAGGTAATTTCAAATAGAATCAGGGAACACTTGACTTCAGCCAACGAAGAGGACAGGCTGGCTTCAGACAGGGATATTCTGCGATGGATCATATCTATGTCATCAATCAGGTAATCGAGAAATCTGCGGAGTACTATCAACCTCTCTATATGGCTTTTATAGATTATGAAAAAAAAGCATTTGATTCAGTAGAGGTACCAGCAGACATAGTGGCTTACGTAACCAAGGAGCTCAGGAGGCATACGTGAATATCTTGGCAAATATTTATAAGGATTGCACAACAACCTTGGCTCTCCACAAGAAAAGTAACAATATACCTATCAAGAAAGGGGTCAGGCAAGGAGACACAATCTCTCTAATGCTATTCACTGCATGCTTAGAAGAAGTATTCAAGCTCTTAGACTGGGAAGGCTTAGGAGTGAGAATCAACGGCGAATATCTCAGCAACCTTCGGTTTGCAGAGGACATTGTCCTATTCAGCAAGAATGGGGTCAAATTACAGGAAATTATTGAGGACCTTAACCGAGAAAGTGTAAGAGTGGGGTTGAAGATTAATATGCAGAAGGCAAAGATAATGTTCAATAGCCTGACAATCGGCAGTCAGCCTCTAGAGTCTGTAAAAGAGCATACGTTTATCTAGGTCAATTACTGACAGGGGACTCTGATCATTAGAGAGAAATTTATAGAAGAATAAAATTGGGCTGGAGTGCATACGGCAGGCATTACCAAATCCTCACTTGGAGATTACCACTGTCGTTGAAAAAAAAAAGTGTACAATAATTGCATTCTACCGGTGCTAACATATGGGGCAGAAACTTGGACGCTAACAAAGAAGCTCGAGAACAAGTTAGGGACCGGACAAAGAGCGATGGAACGAAAAATGGTAGGCCTAACGTTAAGAGACAGGAAGAGAGCGGTGTCGATCAGAGAACAAATGGGGTTAGCCGATATTCTAGTTGACATTAAGCAGAAAAAGTGGAGCTGGGCAGGCCATGTAATGCGTAGGATGGATAACCGGTGGACCATTAGGGTTACAGAATGGATACCAAGAAAAGGGAAGCGCAGTCGAGGACGGCCGAAAACTAGGTGGAGTGATGAAATTAGGAAATTTGCGGGCGCATGTTTGAATGAGCTAGTGCAAGACAGGGGTAATTGGAGAGTGCAGCGAGAGGCCTTCGTCCTGCAGTGGACATAAATACAGACTGATGATGATGATGATTGACCATGGCTAATGCATAGGCAAAAAGTTTTCTTTGAGCTTACGCATGAATACTTCATAAATGGACGCGATCCAAATGGCCACATGCATTACACATACAAGGTGCTACCCAAAAGTTCCTGGAATCCAGTCGTAAAAAAATATGTTTACCATAACACCTAATCAGCACTGTTTCCTTCAAAGTAGTCGCATTGAACATGTATACACTGATCCCAGCGTTTCTGATACGATTCTATGCGTGATTAATTAATGAAATTAATAAGCGTGACCTTCCAATATTGATTGCCTGCATTAAACTACGCATAAATTATTTGGGGAAGGAATTGAGACAAGCATAGTTTAGATATCGCAGACGAAATAAAACTTCAAAGACACTTCCAAGGAAGAACTGCAAATTATTTGTCTTTAGGCCAACTATAGAATAAAATTACACTTCGACAAAAGTGGTTATAAATTAGTAGTAGAACAATGAAGCAATCTTGGCAAATCCGCATGGCTGGTAATAGTATTGTCACGTAGTAGTGACGGTGAAGAAAACAGTCGTAAAACTGTGAATGAAGAAACTGATTCTTTGTTGGGCGAGCCTGTGCCCTCAGAAGCAAGTTGCACTCGAAGCACAACGATAGCGGCGAACACAGGCGGTGATCGTCGAAATGTGATGTGCGGGTCAAGCGCGTCGTGTTTTGAACATGAGTCATCGAAGATTCCAGAGTAATGGCGGGTGCCCGCGTGTTTTCAAGAAAGTGCTACACGCGTCGCGCATACATGGAATCAGATTGCGCAAGGTCCTGTGACAACAGACAGCGGATAGAACCATCGATAACGTTCAAGAAACTTCCGACACATGCAGGCGCGTCCTGCGCTGAGCGATAACATTTGTAAGATGATGAAACGCGTCACCCGAGAAAGATAAACCAGTACACGTGTCAGTATAATTTTCATATTAGCAGCCTCTAAGCAGCACCTAAGCAAACAACAGTTGCACCTGGTGGTTGGTGCCAATGAAAAACGTCCCGGCATGTTCCCTCATATATCTATACATTTTACAGCAAAGCTGTTATGGGCTCATTCCAATAGCCGTTTCGGATCGCGATGATGCCGCCGCCGGCGGCGTCCGCTGCGTAGCCGCTATCGCCGGAAACGCGAAAAAAGTACCCGATTCCCGCCGGGAGCGAACCCGCGTAGAGTATCCGGCGTAGGAGCCTGGTACTCTACCACTGAGATACGCAAGCGCTTGCTATCGGGCCGCGGAAAATAGTATAAGGCAAGCACGCAGGGGGAGACGACTCCAGCCTCCGCCAGTATGGTGGCGCCTCTAGGTAAGATGCCTGCAAACGCGGCGTGCCCGACAGCGTCCGCAGGCGCAGACGACGATATGCGATTAAGGTGTAGCGCGCAATCAACGCGATCCCGAGCTGCCGAGCCTCTGCCAGTATGGTGGCGCCATCTAGTTAATGTGCCTGCAAACGCGGCGTGCCCGACTTGCAAGTTGCAGTTGTAGGGCTTGATCGGGCTCAGCAGACTGCTGTGCAGAGAGCATTACAAGCCGCAGCTCGCCGTCGACGCCGGGCGAACAGTTCACATCGTACTCGTCAAAACGAGGCGAACAGACTGCCGCGAAGACCCTGTTGTGCGTGGTGCCCAAATTCGAGCTACTCTTGAGCCGCTGCACCAGCTTACGCTGTCACTGTGCTGCGTGTGCCGCGCAGGGCTGTGACTTTTTTTCAGCACGTTGTAGGCGCACTATTTGTTTAGATGAGGCATTTACTCAAAAAGCCCTCTCTCATGATACCATATTATCGAGGTGGTAAGTTGCCTTGTCCACTTTACTCCTGTAAAGCCAGATGACATTTTTGCTAATTTTTTTACCCATGCCATAAATAGAAAATTATTTTCGGGTCACCATGACAGTGCCCCTGCTTTCCACGAAGTCAGACATTCTTGAGTCTAAAGAGTGGTAACATAGATTTTGCTATGCCCACTAGGACTGATTATTGCCACTGTAAGGTCACGCAAATAATTGCGTCGATGTAACAAAGTTGTACCTCTGATCCTTTTAAAGACGATAGTCTATCTTGGGCTACCTAAACGCGAAACAATTTGTCTGTCTGTCTGTCGGTCACTCGATTCAACCGCCCAGCCAAAACCAAAACCAAGAAGCTACTAGCACTGGTGGCACGGGGTCATACACGTCAACATTATACAGCGCAAAGGAAATCTCAGGTCTTCTCGAGGCAAAGTATATGTACATAACCGTGATCCGCAGCGTTCATTTAATGAAAAATACACATTTAACTGCTTTTTACGTGAGTAAATGAAAAATCAACGCGTTATAAATAGTGTCGAAGAGACGCTACGCGGTAAAAACAAGCCGAATGAAGCCGCGGTTCTGTATCCGGCTTTAAGCAAACAGTAATAAAGGTCCTAACAGATGGAGCGAGAGCAGGGCGAACACGGGAAATTTGAATTGAATTCATCAAAAGCTCCATTGCATCCATCATGGGAGGAGTGAAAGGGGAAGGTAATAGCGCGAGGGGTGGGACGGGGAGAAGAGAGGGTTTTACGTATTAGGGGCGGCAGAAACTAGCGTCTTTGGACGTCATTTTCAGCGAAGGAAGCAGATATGCGGCTAAGTTTTTGCAGAAACAGCCGTCGTCGTAATCAAACTACTACCGTGTAGTGCTTAACTGCCCTTTTCGCTAATCGGCAAAACTTTACGGCACTGTATGACTCAGTGCTCACTCCTAATAAGAAAAGAACGCGCGGCACCCTACAAAGCAGGGTCGAGCACACTTCTAGAAGCACCACATTTTCAGCTCCACTTGCTCCTAACAGGAAGGTACAGCTTTCATGTTTTCACTTTCTTTCTTCACGAGGTTCAAATATGCCACAATAACTGACCCTTATGTCAAGATTGCTGTGCATGAGCAAGCCTCGGCCTTCTACCTTTCTGCACTGTCCCGTGCACACTGAGATATGCGGTGTTGAGGAGTGTGGGCACTTGTGTATTAGCATGTGACTACGTTTTATGCCGCCAAAAGACATTGAACGAATGATTGGGTAAAGCCACATGCGAAAGTGTTAAATATTGTTCTTTGCGTGTGATATGCTCTTAAATGAACGCTTTTTTAAAAATTATGGATGAGGTGTCGCACAATACTAATGATTACTCTTTTCTCTTAGATCTCCAAAGACACCGAGCTGATGGAGTAACGAATTAAGCGTCTCTGATGCGAGCCACATTCCTGAGCCACATTCCGCCTGAGTCGAACAAGGAGGCTCATTGTAAATTCATTTGGTATCATGGCAAGTAGGTGGCGCATTCTGCCAAAACGTTTCAGAGCCTCTTAGGAGGTCGCTGAGAATACAGTGAAGTCCTGCATTGCCTTGCACAATTATTTAATGAAGGACTCTGCCCACTATAAAAGGACATACAGCCCACCTGGAGTGCAGTGCGCAGTGAGAATCCAGATGCTGTACAAGGACGAAGCAACTAGTACTTTACAGAATAAGTGAAACAGTTATTCCTCGTGTATTGTGTTTTTGCTGATTGCCCAAGGAAATGTTTCCTGAAGTCCAAGGACTTCGAGCCGACCCCTGAGGCCACTAAAAGCAATGTGCCGGCACTCTAAATAAAGTTTATTTCTTCTTCTTCTTACTGAAGTTGAATGCAATAGACAAAAGATAGCAAAAAAAGAATTGTTCGTAAGCAGTCGACAAACGGCGATATATTCAGGGTAGAAAATATTTATTGAAAATTGCGGTCTTCAACGTGGGCGAGCTAAAGGCGAAATGCGTACCGCGCGTCTTTTGCTAATTTACAAGGAAAGAAAATGCCAGCAAAGTTATTAATCGCACTATTGCCTTGCAAGGAAATTGCAAACAGCACGTAAAATAGCAACACGCGTGCATATACTATAACGACTCTACAAAGCAGTGAATTTTAAAGCTGTGCGCTTTCTGCTGCAATTTATACAAATATCAGTGGCACCGATTTGACAATTTAAACAATTTTTCTGCGACGATGTGAATATGCTGCATGAACTCAGAGGTCTAGTGCGTGTAATCTCTCAACCGTCGTATATATGCGTACTGGTTTTGAGCGGTCCGTAGTGTCCTTGGTGGTGCCACCGCTGCGAAACCGAGAATTTACCCTGCAAACTAGTGCTGGTGCCGCCTGTTTCAGTGCCTCCTTGAAACAGCTGTTTTACCGAGACCGCCGAATTAACTGTTCGCCTTTTTAGCTTCTGCTTTTCGTTTTTTCTTCTCCTCTTTCTTCTTCTTCCTTTTTTCCTTTCTTTTCTTGTATTTCTTCTTAACGGAACCCACCAGACCTCTCCGCTTGCGGCTGAGTTGGTCCTCCCTCTTCGTACGTTTCAAGTGTAGCTGCAGATCGGGCAGTTGGCAGATGCCATTCCTACAGCGGGATATCTGGTAAGGAAAAGGGCGTTGGGAAAAAGAAAATATATACTAAGGATATGCAGTTGTGTAAAAAAGTAACATGTGATTAGATTGCCCTTATTTTTTTCTTCTTTCTTTTTTTACCTAATATCCCTGGTTAGTTGAGCCAATCATGAAAAAAAAAAGCATGCGCAGGATTCAAAGCACTTGACTGAAGTGAGTTAGGTAAAACAAATTGATGTGTACCCTCGTGAGAAAAAATCGGGCCCATGCTTCTCCCCATCCTCCGGTTTTGACCTCTATTTTTGTATCAACTAATGAAGATGCCGGTGTTTATATTGACAATGTCCTCCGGGCGTGCGACTACACCTTAGGCCAAAATTAACTGTAATTATTCCTTCAAGTGATGACCAATCGCGGTTTGAAAGTGCTGGGAGATTGTATGTCCAGGCGAGACAGTACATTATGCCAACGCGCGCATCGTACTGGCAGTGAAGAAGAGAACTGAAACTGTGCTTCAAGTACTTGTGCTGCTATTTACAAAGCGCGGTGATATTCCAGTAAAAGTAATTGCGTACTTGGAATGCTGGTGGGTGACTTCCTGTAACCTGCAAAAAAAAAAAAAGCAAGAAAAGTACAGCTAAAGTAGTGTTCAAATCAGAAGCTTGTTGATCGGGGATCTGAGATCATATACGAATAAAGTGGCTTTACATACCGTGCATTTTTATTAAGTGTTAATATGGTGTGTTTTCTTTTAGCGGTGTAAATACACCCCCCCCCCCCCCTTCTCTTCGCTGCGGTATTATTAGGAACATGAAAGCTGATGATATAAACCAAAAGCCACAAACTGTTTTATCATACCTTGCGGGCATTTTTTCCTCTTTCTTACCGTCTACTTGCACACATTATACCACAGGCCATGTAATATTATGCGGCGGTAACGTAATCACGCACAGAAAGTAAACGTCAAGTTGAAGTGATGGTGAAGAACCAGACTGTGCCGCATCTGCGAGTCACGAATCTTATTTTACGGAGCGAACTTGTGCCCTGGAAAACATGTAACACTCAAGCACACGTATAGGAGTGAATATAGTGATCAGTCGTTGAAACCTAAATTCGCGGGCCCAGTTGGTCCGATATTTATGCAGGTATCCCTGTACAGTGAAAAATAATCCCCCGCACTCACATTCGAAAATGTACAGGGTCGTCCACTCTCCGTAGGAACACGGCGCCGCGTGGCCGCGCTGCGTCGTGTTTTCAGGTTTTTGTTAAGTATAGCCTAGTGTATTTTCCAAGTGGGGGAATGTCTCACGAATACCAACTTTAATTCTATTGCACTATGAGCCATTTACGTCGCTTTTAGTTTGATTCAAAAAGAGCACTCATGCGATTAAACCCCGCTACCGGTATACAGTTAGTCGCGATCAAATGGACTGCTTTATTGGACATATGCTGTAATTTAAGCTTGCCGCGTAACCTTCCATCCGCTATTCGAGCCCTCATGTGTGCCGTCGTCATTTATAACGGCATTCCACCAAATCAGCTCCAGCCTTCAGCCGTGTGCAGGTTTTCATTGTACGCGTGCCGAAGGAACAAAGCGTTCTGTAATTTCAAAATCATCGTAATGACGCCGTATGGGGGACGTTAAATAAAAGCGGCGGTCGCTATAGAGTTTTTTCTGTGTCCGTCAGCGCGCAGTCGCGGTATATGAGCAACTTTAGGTTCCCTTTACGCTGTGCAAGCAAATTAAAACGAATTAAAGCAAGACACGCGGAGGCGATGACTCGCAAATAGCGCCGCTCAACACATTACAGCTTGGTTCACAATACGAAGCAGTGACGCGATAACTGATGCATTACTATAAGCAGTAATTGTTGCACCTATAGTCTGGTATCGGTTGCACTAAACAATCGGAGGCGTCCGCGAGGAATAACTTTTCGAGAATTAGAAAGTTTTCTTCATTGAGGAGGTCATTTTATGTCATCTTTTTCAGGAGGTGGCGATCACCCGTGGTGGAGTTTCCTCCACACTGCTTTTTGTTCCTTTGCTTTTCCATCCGGCCTTTTGTTAATTACCACCGGGCTCATTGAACCTTTTTTGAGTTCGGTGCGGGTGTATAGATTTGCTGTAGAGCTTGGCGCTAGAAGAGTGTCTGTTACGCTACCATACGCTACGGGACGGGAAAAGAGCAATAGAAGTATTAGAGAAAGGGAAAGGAAATACGTGGCAAGTTCGGTGAGACGCACTATGTCTAAGGTGTTTGCAGAGGCTAGCCACCCTCAAGAAACGCAGCAGTGCCTTCGAATACAGACCGTTGAAACCAAATGTACATACTAGCAGTGCTTGCGAAGCACACTGCTGGCATCGATATTGGTGTTTGATGACGGCGGCACAAAATATCGTCAACATGTTTCCGTATAGACGGCATGCCAGCGCGAGGACGACAGCGGCGCAACGATGGCTGCACAACGACGATGAAATGACGGCAATGAAGATGACGACACGATGACAGAAGCATGACCAAGACCGCGTGATGACAACGGAATCACGTAAGCGTGGCAACGACGACGTGACGTCGGTCGCATGATGACAAGGAAATCCCGACAGCGCGTAACGACGTTGGCATGACAACGGCGGTGCAAAATAGCCTCTTCTCCCTTAATTTACTCCACTGCGGCCAGAACTCATCCGACCATTCGATGTAATATCCCGCAGATCTCGTGCAGTGTGGCAGTATGTCTAAGCGAATGTGTGGTGGACGCGCCGCGGTACCCCGTTGGCCATGGCGTCGCGCTGCTGAGCTCGGGGTGGAGGGTTCAATCCCAGCCGCGGCTGCCGCATGTCAGTGGAGGCAGAATGCGAAAAATGCCCGCGTACGTAGCTTTAGGGGCATTATAAAGAACCCCATGTGGGCAAAATTATTCATCACTCCCCCACTCCCCCTCACCATCATCATCATCACTCCCCCTCGTCGTCGGCGGCGACTTCCTGCCACCTGCCGCACACAGGATGGGGCTACAAACACTGCTCCGCTGTGGGCCGTAAACTTTGGCAAGACTCCCACGATCTCGGCTTCAATCTCATCACAGACCCGACGTTCCCCACACGCCTCGGCACCTCCACTGCGCGAGACACGACGCCCGACCTCACGTTCACCAAAAATGTAGTGAACGCTCAATGGCGCAATACTGTATACGACCTCGGCAGCGATCATTAGATCATTGAAATTACTCTACCGCACCTCACAGCTGTATCTACGAGAACGAGGGAGTTCGCGTGGGTGGACTGGGACGCCGTCCGCAAACATCGCACCGCAGAAACGACAGACACCCCGATCACCGATATAGAATCTTGGTCGCGCGACCGTTTATCAGATACCCAATTGGCTACTCGCACTATCAAAACCGACACCCCGACTGAACGTATGGATAGTCGGCTTGCCCACCTCATGGAAGCCAAAACGTCCATCCTCTCTCGGTGGAAGGGTCAACGACGCAACAAACGACTCCGGATAACGATTGCACTACTTAACGAGAATATAAAAAACACTGCCGAGTCCTTAATCAAGAGCAATGGGCGGAGCTTTGCAATTATCTAGACGGGCAACTCCACCATTCCCGCTCGTGGAAAATCCTAAAACATCTTGACAATACCAGCACCCGTTCACAACAGCAGGATCGTCTTACCAAACTCCTATTCACAGAAACCAAGGCACACGGCCAGGACCACGTCACAAATACCTTATGCCAAAAGTACAAATACCTTATGACAAAAGCCTCACGGCCCATACGCGGGGTCCTCGAACTCAGCCCTCCTTCAGCGGGGCCGAGATACACGCTGCTCTGCGCAAATTGAACAGCCGTTCCGCCGCAGGTCCGGACGGCGTCACCAACAAAGCTCGGAGAAACCTGGACGACCCCTCGGTGGAACAGCTGACCGAGTACATTAACGACTGCTGGCGCCAAGGGTCCATTCCCCCATCATGGAAAACGGCCAAAGCCATCTAGCCTTGCCAATATCCGCCCCATCTCGTTAACCTCGTGTGTTGCTAAGGTTATGGAGCATGCACTCCTTACCCGCATAATATCACCTCAAAGATGCGTCCGCATACCCCTACTCAATCATCGGCTTTAGAGTGCATCTCTCAGCCTAGGACGCCGTGCTCCAACTCAGGCATCAAATCCTCGACGACAAATCCTGACATACGAAGGCGATTTGGGGCCTCGATATCGAGCGTGCCTTCGATAATGTGGCGCACTCTACCATCCTCGAACGCATCTCCCTACTCAACCTCGGCGAGCGCACCTACAACAACGTACGAGACTTTCTATCCAACCGCAGGGCGCTCCTCTCGGTTGGAGATATTCAATCGGAGAAATTCACTCTCGAATGCGCGGGAACCCCACAAGGCTGTCATTTCCCCAATGATGTTCAATTTGGTCACTGCTGGGATTAGCACAGGAACTACAGAAGCTCGATGGCATAGAACACTACCATCTATGCCGATGACATTACCATCTGGACCACAACGGGCAGCGACGGACAAATTGAAACCGGCTCTGCAAGACGTCATCGATGCTGTCGAAAATTATCTCGAAGGCACGGGACTCCGATGTTCCCCCGACAAGTCAGAGCTCCTCCTATACCGCCCCACGCTCCGTGGACGCCCACAACTACAATCTACGCATAAACGCCGCTACGAGGAAATCCAACTCCAAATGAGGGATGGTGGGACCATACCCGTGGTCTCCACTATCCGGGTTCTCGGCATGACCATCGAAGCCAACGGCGCAAATTCAACGGCTATATCCAAGATCCTCCGACAGACGGCCAATACATCGCGGCTGCCGAAACAGGTGACCAACTGGCGACAGGGCATGAAGGAAGAAAGGCTCATCCGCCTTGTTCACTCGTTTGTCATCTGTCACATCACATACGTCGCCGCCTTCCATAATTGGTACAAAGCAGAAAAGACTAAATTGGACATCATTATACGCGGCGCCTACAAGCTAGCCTTAGGACTGCCAAACAACACCAGCATTGAACTTCTACTCCAATTAGGACTCCATAACACCTTAGACGAATTAATCGAGGCACAGCGTCGGTCTCATCTGGAGCATCTCACCCTCACAGAAACGGGCTGGCACATTCTAACTAAACTCGGCATCACCTACCACCGTCAACATGGAGACAAATACCCAATTCCACGCGACGTACAGACTTGGCTACATGTCGATCCTGTCCCCCAAAACATGCACCCTGACTACAATAAAGAACGTCGGAAGGCAAGGGCTGCCTTCCTCATTAAAGGCTATGGCGACACCACGGGCGTCATCCTCGTCGACGCAGCTGAATATCAAGACGGGCACCGCTTCGCCGCGGCTACCACAGTATGCGGCTCGCTCAAACATGCCGCCAGCATCGTAACCCAAAACGCCGAGACGGCCGAGGAAGTGGCCATCGCCCTGGCTACCCTTGATCCGGACTGCCACACCATCGTGAGCGATTCCCGCACAGCAATCAGCAATTACATCAAAGGTTGTATTTCAAAACAAGCGCTACGCATCCTAAACCAGGCCCCTCACTCACTTGAAGAGCAAATCACTCTCGTCTGGTTTCCAGCGTACGCTGGCGACGTACATCCGCACCTCACCATCCTGAGCGAGGTCGCTCACTCCGTAGCATGAGGCCTTGTCAACCGCGCCGGAGACAGCGCTGGTGCACTCGCGGAACGCGATCGCCTCACCAGCTACAACCACCTTACGAAATCATTCTATCGCAACAGAACAACCTTCCCCATCCCTCATCACAAGCTCAACAGAGCACAGGCAACCACCCTTCGCCTGTTACAGACAAACACGTACCCCTCACTAACCCGTTACCACAGGATCTACCCGGACGCCTACCCTAATAACATTTGCAAGATTTGTAAGACTCAGGCAGCATCGCTTCCCCACATGCTATGGGAATGTAAAGACCAATATCCGACAAATAATACCATGACCCTCTCGTCGAGATGGCACGCCGCCCTGCGCAGCTGCCACCTCGACGACCAACTCTGGGCTACCCAGCAAGCCGGCGGCGAAGAGGTAAGACCTCGATGTCCCCACGTGGGAGGCCTAGGTCAAGCCAACTAAAGTGCTGGTTAAATAAAAGTTTGTTCCTCCTCCTCCTCCTCCACTACGTCGTGCCTCACAATCGTCGCGCGACCGAGTGGCGCGAGAGCATGCGCCCTTTGCATCGGCCGAAGAAGTCTGGCCAACTACACTATAAACATGTGAAAGATTCAAATAAAGCTGTTCACTTTCTGCCTATCGTACGCCTTCTAACTGCTTTGAAGAGTGTTCAGTCGAAGGCCAGTCAACCTGACCAGTACAGGCTTTTCCTTTGGCTCGTCAGCTTCCTGTATTTATGTACGTTTTGATTATGAAAAGAAAGGGAACATCAATTTGGTTTGATTTGGTTTGATCGGAGCTCATTTCCTACGAAAGGTTCTCGCAATGGACACAACCATTTGTATGAACTGCATGCCAAGGTGGGAGAAGCCGGCGTATCTCGTGTACCATGTCCACGTACGCGTGCAGGATAGCGTGCAGCAAAGTTCGGAACATTGCATTCCTACCAACTCGACTAGTCGTCAGCAATTTAACTGACACCACAATGTTCTCAAGAACAACTTCGTAATACAAATCCAACTCGTGCACGTCCGCTGCAGTGTTGACTTGTGCCTTCAAAATAAAATCACAAACGGAAACTTTCTGAAGTGTTGTGTTGGGCGCAAAAGTGCGCATAAATTATCGACGGCCAATGCGCAGGAATAGCGCTGTGGTTGGCATGTGGGGCCGCTAGCGGCCCATTGTAGCATTAGTTTGAATGCCGCTGGTAGAAGACAAAGTGTTTCTGTTCTAGCATATAAGGACCGCAATCGCGAATCTCCTGTCACTGTAAGCCTGTTCGAAAACACAACGAGTCTGACTACGACAGCTGAACTTTGGAGCTTTTACCCAGAGCAAGGACCGCCATTGCGCTTCTAAATGCCTACGACATTTTGAACCACAATGTTAATCAGGGCGGGCGCGCTCCCATTGACATAGAAATGATCAGTGTACGTAAAGAACACGTAATACTACGTGCACGTCAGTCTGTGCCAATGTGAGTGAGAAACGACTCAGAATCAAAAATTACTTACCTTGCATGGTGTTCCGTCCATTTCTCGCCGCAGGACAATTTGGCCATGCGCAGTGTTCGGTGGAATTACCAGACACGGAAAAGTACAGGGAGTCACGACTGACGTCTGAAAGGAAAGACGATACATTATTCTAGGAAGTACTAGGCCAGGGTTCAATGATTGCTTCGCATCGCAATTATGGCCTTCAATTTGCTTGAAAAGTTTTCTGACGAGGATTATGCCTACACGCCTTGAATACGGCTCACAATGCGCTGACTAGTTAACTAGCGTGGAATGCAAACATTAAACGTTGTGCATAATGCTGTGTTTACATACGAGTTTCGGCTTACAATTGTTATTGGTCGTAGGATGTGGCTGTCGCACTAATTAAACACACACACACACACACACACACACACACACACACACACACACACACACACACACACACACACACACACACACACACACACACACACACACACACACACACACACACACACACACACACACACACACACACGCACATCGTTTGCTTGAAAATAAAATGACATACATAATTTTTATAAATTGCCCAAGGCAGATGGCAGATGTAACTTTATTTCTTGGGATAGGTTTTGCTAGGAGTTGGAAATTGATTGCCGCAAAAAATTCTTTAAGGCACGTATTGGAATTGATGAATTGAAGTCAGTAATTTTTCAAGGCGCATCCCTTTCAAACAAATCATGAAATGAGGCAAAAATAACTTAAACACCTATGCATTTCGTCATACACTTTTGGAATGAAACTGGTAACATACTCAATAATTTTTGTGAGCCCACAGTATATGTACAACTTTTATGGCGTCTGTGTATTACATAGAACCAAGGTACGTTCGATTCCACTACTTTGTTGGTGAAAATTCAGTGCTATGTAAACCTGTGCACCAGGCTGACGTCATATCGACGCTGCAGTCACGCCCAGATGTGGGGTGGGGGAGGCTACGCAATCAAAGCTCCGCTTGAATACTATGCACGCGGCATGCGTCGCTTTGCATACAATTTAATTTAAAATATTCCTGAAAGCGTCGCTTAACGTAGAATCAAACAAGTGCTTTGGATCTGCCGCAATTTCTTGTCTCTACAAGCAGTGGCGTGGTCCTTTCGTGCGATCTTAGCTCAAAGCGTTGGTCCCACCAGTGCAGTCCGCGTCCCTCCGGCAAAGCCGCTTCCACCTCGTAAACCGCGCTAAGTAGTTAAGGGGTAGGTATCCGGCAATGCCGGCAAGATCACGGTTCCTTGTAACGTCATGGCTTCTTGGAGCATCCCGCTGGCAACGTCGTAAATGTAAGTAAAATAAGACACTTCCCGTAGTTAAGTGGGTTCAAGCCAAAATACCCCACTCTTCTGAAGCGGGCGCTCTACCAAAACTCTGCAACAGCATTTGATTTGCGGTGAAGAAAATGTTCATTCATGGGCGTACTTTTGAATTTCGCAAACCTATTTTAACCGGTCACAATAAAGACAGCATCTAAAAACATGAAATTCTTTATTCCGTTGTTGAAATTAGGCTTTGCCCAAGGGCCAGCCTAGCATGCAATCCTGCCCTTCGCAGTCTTCTTCCATCTACCAAAGAAAAAAATATTGCTTTATAATCTTGCTGAGCTCCACAAAATTCTGTTAGATGGTCACATTGAAGGTCGTGAAATAACTCTGGTGAAAACGTAAGTCGGCATTGAGCACACTTTATATGATCACGGCCACAAAAAACAGTAAAACGACGAAGTGTCCTCATTCTAACATAGCCGTGAATGTTACTGCTCAATTGGTACGCGTCGCCAGGCGTGTTGTGCTCAGTCAACATGACACAGTAGCATAAGAAATAATATATCCCTTTTTATTCAAATATAACATACTGAAGAGCACACAAGCGCATACATTAATCAATTAACAGCGTGGCTCTTCGCCAGCATTCATTCAGTCATCCACATCTCAAGATCGCGTGATGTGACGTAAGTGGGTCACATCATTTATTGCCTCAAAGTTTACCTAAGCAACGCTCATGATTATTCTTCACTTCTGATTTCGCATTAGTGGAGTTCCAACCAATAAATGCACTCTTCTGGTAACCAAGCCAAATAAAAATAAATTCGCCGGCCCTTCCACTCCGTGAAGATAACCATCTTCTCTAGCGAAGCGGAAACGTGCGGCCCTGGTGTTTATCACTGGGCTAATCCCGAGGGTTCATTAAAGTATTTCTGAATTATGAGGTTACACACAGGTTCGGCAGCGACGGAGAGAACGATGTCACTGACGGTAAGCCCGCAGTCTGCCGTTGTCGCTTGCGTTCGATGTCTCGAGTTTTCTCGGTGGCTTGGTTAGCAGCATTCATCCGCCATTGACACTTGCGGTTCTTCGAAATTAAATTGCTTCAAAATTAAATCTGTCATTTACGTAAGACAATGCATGGCTCATACCCCCTTAAGCAATGGCTCATACTCCGTAAACGAGGCCTCCCCATTCATTACGACGACAGAAGAGCAGTGAAATTCTACGCTGTAATGATGAGCGGTAACGCAGCCACCTGTGGAAGCAGACGACGACGAGGAACGCGAGAGTAGTGGCACAAACGCGCGCCGAGCACAAGCACGAGCGCAGCTCGAGGGGCGCCAACGAGCCAGCTGCGGAAGAAGACGACGAGGTTCGAGCCAATGCTGATGATGATAGTTTTCTGTACACAGGATATTTTGGCTAGCCATATAAAGCTCCGATTTAAAGATAAAGGTAACTCCACCACCACACTACTATGTCTGCAAAAGAAAAGGAGTTGCATTCTTTTTCTACTTACCTGGTCTAAAAAATCATGATCACACAAAAAAATATGTCAACGAATCTGTGATCAAAACGAAGTAGTAGAGTACTGCGACGTGAGCAGATGCGCTATCATCAAGCGTGGAGTATTATAGGCTAGCCTATTCCGTGGCTTTCAAGAACTACGATATTACCGTGTTGGTTGACCTGATGCTCGCCTCTGAGCTCTAGCGTACACGAAAATGCAGACACACGGTCTCCTTAGAAGCCGAAGTCTCTGCATAAAGAATCCGTGGTTCATCATAATCTTTCTTGCATGTTATTTTGTTGAAGTTTACATCATTGAAGGGGTTGTTCTCGTCTAATGCGTCTGCCGGGACGGAGAAGTACCTATTTCAGCATGTCCCTGATAACCAGAACTACAGTAAGCCGTGGCGGTCAAGTGAAGACCTATCTGGAGCATTACTTATGGAACAGTTGTTCAGTTGTGTCATTTTTCTCTGTGTCACTCTGTGTCATTTTTTCTGTCGCACGTTTCTTAATAAACGGTGAAGTCATACGAAATCGACGAGCTTTCTGTTATCGAAATCCTTCCCAGAATATTTTCTTACACATCACCCTGTGAAATCACCGGCATCATTCCCAATGCCATCACGAATGGCTGCAACAACGTCACTCAGTGTTAACGTAGTCAGATTTTTATGAGACATCTCAGAAAATCTGTGGCAGAGCCAGATAGAAGAAAATAATAGCCTCTTGCGTTAGTCACGTTTTGCCAGTCGGACGACCTTTTTGGATACGACAATGAAACCAGTGCAAAGCCTGCGGCTCGCGCTTTAACTTGCGCCCCTATGTTCGAAACACATATTTCAGCCTTACAATTTGCTCTTCAGCTCTATGCTGCATTCTTTTCATTGGACAGAAACGCTACGCTTTAGTATGTGTCTGAATTCCCTGCGATTGGGTGCCATGGTCTAAACTGGCTGCCTAAGTTATGCTTCAAAAAATCTCGGGAAACAAATCAGACTTTGTCATCGACGTAAAGAGGCATGTTTGACAATGACTCTTTGGTCGTTGTGCAACCCAACCCATGCGTGAGCACTCAAGCATAAATTGTACGTAAGCAAGAAATTGCTACGCCAGTTTTATTGAGTTGAATGTGGCCTCTATATGGGCTTTTTAACATTTCAGTGTTATGAGAAATTTTCAAGAAGCGCATGTAGAAATCATTTCAGAATCCTTCCGCATCTTTGAAAGCAGCAATTCATACGTAAGATTTTAAAGTACTGCACCTCTTTGGGAGGGAGAAGTGAAATAATAAACACTGTCACTTCATTGAGCCGTTTCACTGAAACACTTCTCTGGTTTCAGGGAAAAATGCTTTCTCTCAAATTGGTCCCTCCCGGTATGAAAATTGGCAACGTATAAAGCAATGATATTTCGATCCTATCTGTCTACGATGTAGTATGGACGCCCGGAAATGCAAGTTTGATTTCTAGTTAACGCTGTTATTTGTTAAGTTGTGCATGCTCTTTCCCTAGCCCAATTTTTCTGTTCAATCATGCTACCACGTTTCACTGACTAGCGGAAACTAGCTAGACCTGCCGAGGGTAGCTTGTATTCTCACTAGAATGCTAAAGGCTGTTAGACAGACACCGAAAGTGAACTTACTATGGACAGCGGAACCAATCGATGACAGTGCCACTCGCCTGTCGTCCAAGCTTTCAATTTGGGCAGTGCTGCAATAATAATAAGAAAATAAAAAGTACTGAGTATTTTAACCCATTATTACAGTGTTTGAACTTATCACAAATTGGAATCTCAGTAATAGCACATCTTTTATTTGCGCTGCGTGCTAACCTACTTGAAGAAATGTAAGCTTACTTATATTATTGGAACTGTGTACGCAGTGCAACAGTGTCTCAGGATACTGAGATACAAATCACCTTTATAGTGTAAAGGAAGCATATACTTCGCCCTGTTCTCATAACAAGTCTAAATGGTTTGATAAAACAAACACCCAGAAAAAAAATCTTTGGGATGTAGGAGTCAGTGGCACTGAAACGATTAGCTTCTCGACCGCGACTATGTAACTTTTTTTGGGCCCCTTTCACGTTCAGTTAGTCAATAATTCAGTTATTGAAGTATTAGGCAATAATTCAGTTGCTGAATTATTGGCTCATAAATTTATCTCTGCGGACGCTACACTATTGCCATACAGAATGCTACTGAATTTCGACGAACTGGTTTTGTCGTCACCAAATATCGCAGTAGACAAGTGTCTTCTCAATGCGCAGCAATTATATATGCCTTCGATACGGATGAATTGGAAACTGTGAAATTGTACGATGCCTTGCATGCCTTCTGGCGAGTGATACCTCTCCGAGAGTGACCTTTTTGTTCATAATGGCACGATAGAAAACTACTGTGTCACTTTTGCCTTTCAATAGGCCTGCCTCTGTTTTAAGTAGGCCAATACACAACAGAGGTTTCTCACTGAGGTGCAAAAAGCAGATGTTTCTTGATATTTACCTTTAGAACAAGCAGTACAACACAAAACGGCGATATGACAAGGCGACACAAGAAGACAGGACAAGCGCCTTTTTCAGTTTTCTTTTGGCGCCGATCTGTTTCTGCAAAATATTTGTAAATACGCAACTACTACCTCAATGCATCTCGTTAGGATATTTCTTAGTAATTTAAATGTTATATTTTCCTCCGATACTACTTTGAATCCACCGATTTGATAGATAACGGCGTGCGTGTAACAGAAATGATCGTACTTACCAACAACTGCGAGAAAGAATGCTAAGAGCGACTTTGAGGGCGCCATAGCTGGCACCACGCCGTTCAACAGTAAGAAGATAGCGCGGGTTGTCGTGATGGCTTCGTTCTCATCACACCTGTCAGTAAGAACTGCCGCATGTAGCTGTTACCCTAAACGCGCTCAAGTGACCTCTACCCAGCTGGTTGCATTTCCACAGCCTCTATTGTTTCGCTTGATTTGTCAAACCATTCAAGGTGAACAGGTTGCTCAGACTGCTCAATTGTTTCGCCTTTAGCACACAGCAACGAGGACCTGTCTCTAAAAAAAAAAACGTTGCATTGGATATAGAGTTTCAAGACACGTGTAAGGCTTTGATATTATATATATATATATATATATATATATACCGAGCGTTCAAAATTAAGCTTTATGGTTTTCTTAAAATTAAGCACTGGGAGGCACGCGATGACAACCTGTGCAAATAATTTATGGGGCCAGGAAGACACAAAGTGCGATGATAATTGTCGCTATCAGCAGCTAAATTAATTAACATTGCATTATTAACTTTTTATGGACTGCAGTGAGGGTGTATGTTGTATTCAAAAGTTAGAGGCAGTCGTGTTTCTACACAGTTTCACTTGGATATCTCGCAACACAGACATACTAGAATTCTTCCGACTCCAAATTTTAGTGGTTCGCATGATTACGCATGCAAGATATTTATGATCGCCGCAAAGCTCCTGCCGGATGCGACTCGGCTGTTGCGTGCGGAGTTTGCTCTGACAACAGGGCGGAGGCATAAGCAAAGATGATAACGGTTCCCCTTCCCTTCTCGGCTGGCGAAATCAAGATATGACAGCGCGGTGTGCCGTACGCAGTACGCATGATCCTGTTAAACGCGATAACTGGGTATAAATTTTCGGCACATTCTTGTATTACTTGAGATCGCCCCGGGACATTATCTTGTGAACGCGTTAGCTTCACCGTCATCTACTAGAGTGCTGCTGGAATAGCGGCGCCTCTGTACGGAAGGATACCCAAGGATATCCACGTGGAGTCCCTTCGTGCTAATAGCTGCTTCTGGCGGGACGAAGTATTCTACCGAAGATAAAATAGACGTGGTACTTGCAATGGTTGAGATAAATGGCAACGCTTCATTGGCAATGCGGCTGTACGTGGCTCGCCACCCACACCGTCCCTTTCAAACTAGGCCTACTTTCATAAACGTGTTTCGGCGCTTTCGCACAACAGGGTCAGTCCATCGTTATCGTCCGAGACAGACCAGGATGACAATCTTCGACAAAGACTTGAAATCGACGTTGCCGCGTGCGTGACGTCGATGCCAGAACTCAGCATCCAACAGATGGCCGATCAGTGCGGTCGCGGTGTTGGAACAGTCACAAATATGCTAACAAAGCATAAGTTCCATCCCTATATAGCATGTTTACCTTCACCAGGGCCTAAGAGAGGCGGACTTTGAAAGGCGGGTTGACTTCTGCAATTGGGGCCTGAACAAAATTAATGAAGAAAAGGACTTCTTACACAGAATAATTTGGAGAGGTGCATGAAGCTAGGTTTTGCCGCAATAGCACTGTGAATATTCACAACGCGCATTATTGGTCACAGGAAAAGCCATACTGGCTGCGGCAGCAAAAGCAATAAGTTCGCTGGAGTGTGAATGTGTGGTGTGGCATACTCGAGGACAGGATCATAGGACCTTACTTTTTTGCGGCCAACTTGAACAGAAAGATGTACACGGAAGAAATATTAGACGTTGTCGTCGACGACATACTCTCCAATCTTTCCCTCAATGACCTGCGCCAAGTGTGGTTTCAGCACGACGGCGCATAAGCACATTTCTCCACCACAGCAAAGAGGTGGTTGGAGACACGTTTTCTACGACAGTGAATCGGGCGTGCAGGAGCGATCCCGCCGAGATCCCTTGACCTTTCTCTGCTCAACTTTTTTCTTTGGCGCTACGTTAAAGATCGAGTTTATGCAACAGAGCCCAGTGATGTCAATGCTATGAAGCACAGGATAACATTTGTCCGTGCGATCATCCGTCCAGAAGTACTGCGCAGAGTTATCGAGTCGATGCGAGAGGGCTTTATGCTTTGCGTTGCTGTGGAAATGAGGCACTTTGAACATTTTTTAGGGCATTGACATGTTGATAGGTTAAGTGTTTTCATGAGATTTGTGCATGACCACAGCAAACTTACAGCGGCAGTATGAAATATTCGTTAGCATAGCTAAAGCTGTTTCTGCTTTTGATGGTGCAGTTGTTGCTCTTGATTTCTATAAAATTTACAATAGTTGGAAATCAACAGTCACTTTATTTGCGTAGCCCAGGCAAGGACCCTGCCCGCTCATCTAGTGACCATTACGCATGCGCACTGCCCGCCGGCTTCTCCGCTCGCGCCATTATCTCGGCATGGCAGCTGCGGCTATCGTTACAGGCGGCGCGGTCGCGTGTTACGACAGCGGTTCCGGTTTATTCGATTTTTTACTTCGCCAGCCAAGAGGGGAAGGGGGACAGTTATCATCGTTGCCAATGCCTCCGCCCCATTGTCAAACTAAACGCCGCCCGCAACAACCGCGTCACATCAAGGAGGAGCTTTGCACCGATCCTAACTCTCTTGCGTGGGTAATCATGCGAATGACAATTAAAATATGGAGTCGGATATCATGGAGCACAGACACGCTAGAATAATTCTTCCAACTGATACTTTGTAGAAAGACGACTGCCTCTAACCTTTCAATACAAACACGCCTGCTTAATACAGCCACCAAAAAGTTAATTATTCAATTTTACTTAATTAAGTCACTGACATCAATAATTACCACCTCATTCTGTGTCCCACTGGGCGCATAACCGTACTGTAGACCGTGGTCTTCACGTACATCTAAGCGCATAATCCCCCCCCCCCCCAAAAAAAAAAAAAAAAAAAACGGTCGACTTAACTTTGATCACCCTATATATGCTCATCATTTTACCTTATTCCATGCCGCTGTTCGATTACTCTGGATTATGTTCAAAGAAAGAACGTCATGTGGGGACGTCGTAGTGTCAAACTCCATCCTCAGTATCTGTATGGTAAAGCATTCTATGACTGTTCGCAATTTGGCCATGCTTCCTGGGAATATTCGGTAATATCGAAATTGTTGTCACCACTTTCTCATTTTATCGTGTACAGTACAAAGACCGATGTGGAGTACTTTATTATAGCGAAATATAAGTTATCTTCAATATTGTTTTGGATTTTATGCATCCATGCCACACCGATTGTCTAGATATAGATCATCTTACAATTTATTGATCACTGGACGCAGTTCAGTAATATGTGTAAAGCGCTTGAAAAGACGAGGACGAAAAAGGAGGACACAAAACGGGCTGTAACGCTCAACAAACGGTTTATTTGAAACGAGGGTTCACTTATATTAATTGATGACGTACATGTGCCGCAAAAATGGCATGTACATAGATATGGCCTTTATTTGATTCGATTTTTCTTGCACACGCATATTTTCCAATAAAGAGTCACCGTATGTTAGCACACACTAGGACACATTGAAAAAAAAAAATCATGAGCCATTTCACTCTGGGAAGGTGGATGATCAGCGAAACTGTTTAGCGCACGACGCAGAAGTGACACATAATTTTGAACAAACGTACGAACATATTTAGAGTCCTTACTGGCGAGCCATCGGCGTTTAACCGACGATAACGAAGTCGCGCCTAAGCACGCAGCTCCGCGCGCCGCGCGCTTCGAGCTAGAGCTCGAGCAAGGAACGAGCGGGCCAGCAGCGTTCTGCGATTTCGTCTGCGTTCGACCTACGAGTAATAAAGAATGTGAGAGATCATAAACCACACCTTTTCGCACATCCTAATCGGTGGTCATCGTGATGATAGGTACGCACACACATTCGCGTATCACCTCTGTTATTAAATCTGTCCGTCACGTTAGGAAATGAATGGCTCATACCCCAGTAAACGCCCCCCCCCCCCATTACGACGATAGAAGAGAAGTGAAATTCTGCGCTGGGATGATGAGCGCAACAGAGCCAATTGTCTAAGAAGACGACGACGATGAACGCGTGAGCAGCGGCACAAGCGCGCTCGCGCACTTGCGTGAGCGCGCTAACATGGCAGCTGTGGAAGAAGACGACGACGCTCGAGCTATTGATGATGATGATAGTAGTTCCACGCGGACGCCATAAATTCCCGGATCCTAGCCATAGGGGGAATTGCTGTAAAATCATAATTATTTCTGTGACAAACAGAAGGATGGAGTTATCAAGCGAAGCTTGTGTATGCTAGCCTGCGCCAGCGATGTAATGCTAAAACTACTATGGCTCATACCCGCATCGCATATGCGGGTATGAGCCAGAGACACGAAATAACGAAAGACAGAAGGAAGGAAAGAAAGAAAGACAGAAATAAAGGAAGGAAGAAAGAGCAGGTGCGGGGAAAGCTGCACTGGCGCCGGATGACGTGACGCGCGCGACAAATCAGACTCGTTTGGTGTGCCGCGGCGAGCAAAAGGGAAGGAAAGGGGGTTGGCGCACGCTTTTCTGGGCTTCCCTCGCCTCAGGTCCGTTTCGGCGACCGGAGGGGAAGTCTTCACGCGTGGTGCGTTCCGCCGAGGAGCAGGCTGCGTTTGAGCAACGGCGTCCGCGAACTGGCTTGGTAAAGGACTCGTCGTCGACGTGCCGATTCTAGCGTGAGGGCTTCCGAAGCCCAGGTGAAACCCCGAGTTGCGGACCCTGAGCTGCCGGAGCGCGATGTTGAGGCCAAACGTCATCGAAGAGCCGCCTACGATAAGTTTAGGGCAAACGAAGCGGAGCGCCTGCGACAGCGTCGTCTTGTCACAAGCTTCGCTTACCCCCGTTTCGTCGACAGGGGAACGTCTCTGAATGTTTTTTTACACAGCCAGCGCCCTAATTAGCAATGTTTGCCATTTCTATTAATAATTGTGGTAATGCGTCTCTGTGTGTCAATAAAACTGCGGTCCTACAAAAAAACGGTTCGCACACACACGTGCTACGACGCAGTGTTGTACACGTTGCTCTAAACAGGAACGAAAACTCGTTCCTCGTTCCTTCCCAATATTGAAATGAGTTTCCGTTACAATTTCCTTTATTACGAAAGGAACGCGTTCCAGTTACACTTCGAACATTGAAACGTGTCGTTAAATTAACGTTACATGTTATGATTCTTTAATTAAAATATATAGCGTCGAAAATCCTGAGGTTAAATAAAGTGAGCAATTTAAAACTAACATCGAACTACGTATATTATATGAATTTGAACATCGCCGTCAGCAGATAATCTGGAAATAAAAAGAATCCAAAGAAACGCTCCTATGAGAATTTTTTCAAGGAGCACCGGACATACTCCAGCCATGTTTAACTGCAACTTTGGCGCTCGTCTATTACAAATGCAACCACATGGCACTTTACACTTCAGTTTTCAAATGGGCAGTCAGGATACTGCGCTTCAGGTGTGCAAATAAAAAGCTACTCACATGCACCAATATAATTAAATAGCTTGCACAAGAAACCACATCGAAAGAAACAATACATAGACGTTTAGTGAATGCTAATTCAATATTGCAGTATGAGTGGGAAAAAGAAATGTCCAGAATACATATTTGCAACTTAATTAGGTCCCTTGTTTGAACTCAGCAAGAGTTGCATCTCGATATTGGTGCCTGACAGACGAACCCGTTTTCAAGCGAAGCTTAATTGCATTCCCTCACAAATGTTGGCGGTGGTGGTGCCTCGATAAAACCCTATAGAAAACGTGTCGAAAATTCTCGCCTCGTTCTCTTGGTATATACCAAAATTGGCATGGAAGAGTACGAATGTATGATTAACGTGACTGATAGGTCATGACATCAATAAGATCACGTGCTCGTCAGTTACGGCACGATTAACGATAATAAAATTACGTGTGGCGCATAACCGCATTGGATATACGCGTATAAGCCAGGGACAAGAAAGAAAAGATGGAATTGGAAAGAAAGAAAGGAGGAAAGAAAGAAAGAGAGAGAGAGAGAGAAAGAAAGAGAGAGAGAGAGAAAGAAAGAACGAAAGAAATCACGCGGGGCTCATACCGGGGCCGGAGTTCGCCCTGACTGTCGAAGAGAGAGGTTGTGTTGCGTCTCGCTCCGACGACCTCGCCTCGTCAGTCGCGCCTTGCTCTTCTCCCGTGCGGTCGTGCCTGCACATCGCCCCGGCGTGTGCTGCACGAGCCGCGTGGCTCACCATCGTCGGCGACGTGTCCTGCAGCCGCGCACGATTTGCGCGTCCCAACGCGCAACCTCGTGTGTTCCCTGCGGGATTGCATCGTGCGACGAGTGGATTTGCTTCAGTGTTGTGCTCCGCGAGTGTCGTGCCCAACCCGACATCTGTGCCGCGTCCCCGGCTGTGCCGCCTCGTGCGCGCATCGCGTGGTCGGTGCTGTGCGCGCGACGTGCGTGTAGTTTGTTTGCCTTTGCGGCAGCGTCGTCTTGCCACAAGCTCCCCCAGTTACGACTCGAGAGATAGGCATTTGGTTCAAGTTATGTGACACTCTATATATTTAGTGGTGATTAAGTGAACAATAAAACAATATATATGTGTAAAACATATACACGTCTACATGTGTGTTTCAGATATATATTTAATGTCAATATTGCTAAAAAATTCTCAATAGTACTCAACATTATTCAACAATATGTCAACAACAATTAGTCAATGACTTTACTGTTGTGAAGCGCTCAACAACTTTATTGCTCAAAAATTCTCAATAGTACTCAACATTATTCAACAATATGTCAACAACAATTAGTCAATGACTTTACTGTTGTGAAGCGCTCAACAACTTTATTGTTGAGGTATTGTTGTGTACGTTCAATAACTATTCAGACATTATTGAAAGGATATTGTGTCAACGATTCCTCAACAATATGCCAACAACATTTCAATAGTCATTTTTATAAGGGTAGTATGACGTCCCGGATCAAAATGCACCGGCCTTATGCGAGCTAGAAGGCGCTGGCCAGCGTCTCAACATGCTCGCTTGCACACGAGGAGTTCATAACTCGAAGGACGGCTCAGCGGCGTTCAAATGGATATAAATGCAATCACAACTCACAAGAAGTGATTAGGTGTGCTCGGATTTTTTGATATCATCTCGCGCTGACAATTTGTCACAGTGTGTCGCTTCTTCGTTGTCGTACAAACCGACACTTTCCCTCTTTCATTCATCAAGCATGTATTGACTGGAACTACTTTCCATCTCCTTTGTTTGTATTACAGTCGGGAAGACCTTAAAAATGTGCCTCAACAGGATGAGCTTGCCGTGATTATACTGCTTGTGGCACATAATGCTTGAACTCTCTTCTGTAGTGCCTTATGGGCCGCTGCACTGACTAAAATTTGTGCCATAGGGAGCTTATCCTGGCCTGGGAAAATAATCGCCTGCTTTTCTGCGTGCAGTTTCTTTTTACCAGCGAGCTCCTGATATTTTTCATAGAGTTGTTTTTATGATACGTTCAAGGTCGCGAACCACGTGCGTCCATCAGCGTGACACAGCATTCCCGCCAGGAAGTTACTGGGCACGCAGCGCTAAAGGAAGCATGATAAGCCTAAAATGCCGTCAAACGTTTTTTTGAGTGTAGGCGTTGCGCAGGGCTAAACCTTGAAGGCCCGCCTTCAACACACAATAAAATTCGCCTATTCGCGTTAAAGACAACGTTTGGTCGGTATTGCTCTCTTTAATTTGGAAAGGCATGGTTGCAACTAATATTTATTTTCCTATTGTCATTTTCAATTATAGCGACACCTCTTGCCAACATTCAATGCTGTGCATTTTCACTTCCCCGTCTTTGAATCGTCAAACTCGACATTTTTTACGGCTTGTTTTATGTCGGTACAATGGAAATCTTATTTAGAACCCTTGTTTGCATGTTATGGGATTTTTTTCTCTCCTTGGTGCCCGGTACTTGCCGCTGCCTTTTCTTTTCTCAGATTAACTTAAGGTTCAAGAACCACTGGCGACCGCCTATAAAGAAGCACCCGACATCGCTTTTTAAAGATCATAGCTGGTTTCTCCGATCCAACACTTTCCTCTCGCTTGTGCATCTCTCACCGTACTTTTTTTCTACCCGATTCGGCTTCTCGATTCCGCAGGAGATGGAGCAATCTAAATATTACCGAGGCAAGCAGCTGTCGTAGAGACGAAGACAAGTTCCCATGTCAGAAGTTTGTCCATTGTTCGTCCACTGATGATGAATTTGTCTTCGCCCTGTCGTGACCCCTTTGTTGTGCTGATATTTCAGCTCATTGTTTCAGTTGAGGTCCTTGAGATGATGGCTTTAAAAAACGATACGATACATTGAAGAAGCCTCTCGATATTGCTACATTTCTGGGCTTCATGCATGAATACGCACTTTGATGACGCTATGTAGTCCGTGTGTTTTTGTGCTACTGACACGTGGTCCATCGATGACTTAATGAAAAATTGCCACTGTAAAAGCACTTAATACTCTCACGGGACAAAAAAACTAGAGAAAAAAGACGAAGGTTCAGGATCAACGACCAATTCAACAGTTAATTTACACTTCGTAACCCATGCAAGTTACATGATGACGATACCTAAGCAGCCGCTTACAAGAAGCTTCCTATCAGACGAGTTCGTGTCAAACATTTCAATAAACACATGGTATGTGCTACGAGTTTTTCGGAAACATGATTCTTTATGCTTTCGCTTTTTATGCTTTATGCTTTCGGATGGAGAACTAGCAGCCCAATCCTGCCGTACTGTTAACTAGCTGCACTTTAGTAACGAATAAATAAATACGTTGAAGTCAGTACACCGTGAACAACTTGTACAGTGTTCTTGAAATGTTCATGCCTATCACCAAATGTCTGGAGGTACGCCTTGAGCAGGACTATGTGAATGATGTCCAGTGATTCAGTAGCTGATGTCTTATCAATACCGCCTCAGATTATGGCTAACGAAACTGGAATCACGTCAGGCTGTGCGCGTTACGGGGCAGTGTAACTCCAAATAAGGTTTTCAGGATGAACTCGTCAAGTAAATGCTCTGTTACTCTTGCGCAGCCGCAAGAGACTCACATTTCTGGTAGCAATGCGCATCTCGCAAGAACGCAAATGCAGCCGTTTATGTTATATACTAAAGTAATTTCATGAATATGGTGCCATAGAGAAATATGCGACAGCATTGAATGTGAAACGATGTTGTTATGGCATGATGGACGTATCAATGCAATAAATTTAGCGGGTTTATAACCATTAAGAATGCTTGATAATAAGCGATGGTTATTAATTCTGGAGTCAGATACACTTTTTTCTGAAGTAACTGCAATAATTCTAATCTACAAAGTAGTAGTGGTAGTAAAGTAATCATTTTAACAAAAATAAGTGCAAATGCGCCATACACGCATGCATACACATACACAAATGCATTATGTGCAGTCGTACACACGTGCCACGTGTCCTACGTAACATGTGCCTAAATTTAACGTAGCTGGACGTAGCTACGTTAATGTAGCGTAGCGTAACGTAGCGTAAACGTAGCTGCACAGAGCAAAGATAATTTGCCGTCGGTTGGAGCAATTCAGATGATTTGCATAATAAGGTACTGATAATTATTCAACTTCGCAAACATTAAATCCAAAGCAAGGTTGTCAATGAGAAAATTGTAGGCCGTCCGCATAAATTCCCCTATCCAGCTTTATGCTGCTGAATACATGTTATACAGAAGCTTTTTGCAAGCCTGAAAGAAATCCCGCGACACATGCGGCACGTTTTCTTGAAAATAACTCTTGTAAACCTAGTTATCACGAGCGAAAGGTCTTTTTGCTTGGTGTAGCAAAGACTATCCACACAGTGTTTCTAATACTCGCTTCCGCGCTTGGTAATTAAGCTTCTCTATAGCGTGCTAATCTGGCCTCCTTTTGCTCCGGTGTTTCTGCAGCCAACTTCGCCTTTGCTTGAGATTTTGCTGCCTGCCGTCTAGATATATCTACTGGATGACTGTATTCAGCCTGTCGCTTGCGCTTAAGAGCACGCACAGACGGCCAGCCGGCGCGCCATCCAAGGCGATACTGAGCTACCAAGCGCAGTCGAAGCAGCCGTTAAACCCTCGCCTTGTCACGTGGCACCGCAGCGGCGAGGCTGCGAGCGAGGGCAGCTGCGACGCACCTGCGCAGCGGATCATGTGGCGTGACGTCACACCTGCCACACTTGCGCTCTGGTGCCTCGCGCTCCGGGCAGCTCAAGGCCATTGCGACGTGATGAATGACCTTGCGAGACATGGCGTAGTAAAGCTTTCGCTCTAAAACATTATGGCAGAACTCACCTAACGATGACTGTCGGCGGTGATGTGTTAATATTTGTGAATTTTGCCACAAGTTACATGGGACACATTTGCTTCTTTACCAAGATAGGTGAGGCAAAAGGCGGCTATGGCACTCGTGACCCGCCCTCGAATCTTGTTACATTGGAGTATGAGCACCACAGCAGTGAAAAGACCATTTATATGTGCATAGCTTTAGTGTGGTAACCAGTAGCGCACCCAGGATCTCTGCCAGGGGGGGGGGGGGTTGAACTTGTGTGTGTGGGAGGGGGGGGGGGAGCAAGCACTTTGCATAATATGTAATTTCCTTACTTTACCCAGAGGAATCCAACAGCAAAAATGCCTAATAATTATAATAATATTGACACCAAAGATATGAATATGAGATGAAGAACATGGAGGACTATAAGAATGTCGCCGCACCTATCATATGTCGGAGCCTCGGAGGATCACTTCCAGTAAGGAGGTAACAGTGCGTTCCGAAGATACGTCCTATCCTTAACCTGCAAAAAGCACTTCCTTATGTCTTGTTGTTTTTTCGGATAGCCATTTCGCTATTCTTGATTTGATCAAATGTGTCTTAGTCCGACACCAGTACCCCACTGCCTTTGCCAATATTTCCGCAACTCATGGCGCATGAAAGGCTTTAGATCAGTGGGGGGGGGGGAGGGTAGCTATGTTTTTGTCTGTATAATTAAAAGCTACTGACGTGGCACTTGGTCTGCAGCTACATTCTATTTTATGCCCCTAAGGCCAGGTTTCCAGTATACTTGGTTGCCCACGAAAACTGAGCATAACATGGTGTATAGTTCATTAAAAACTAAATTCTTGTGTTTTCGTAGACTCGTTAGAGCTCTAAGGACACTCAATGAGTCTGTGAACACAATTGCGTTCGTAAAATTCATTAGTTTTATGTGGCGAACGGCCGAGAGGACTACGTATCCTTCCGCTGTAAGAATACTTGTATGCGTATTTAGTGCACCAGACCTTGAAAAAATGTCGCAGTTTCACCCGAAAGGCGAAGCATCAATTGCGATAGCAAATTAGTAAAGAGCTATACGGAGTAAGGATAGTGGTTTTATCAGCTGTATAAACTTGGACATGCAACAGCACCAGCAACGCGCAGAACTGTTGTCGACGCCATCGGTGTTTTGCCCGCGTTCGCACAGAACGCGCGCGGCGTTGGTGACTGTTGCCGGTGCCTCTGGGGGCGGCTCGGAGGTTTTCGACGAGATCAGAATGGAATGTCGTCGAGCAGCGTCGGAAATGTTACCCACCTTCTCGCCTCGCAACGTTTTATTGCGATAGCAATTATATGGACACTCCAAAGCAGATTTCTGCCGTCGGCGTCGCCGTCGCCGTCGCCGTTGCCGTCGCCGTCGCCGTTGCCGTCGCCGTCGCCGTGAGGTTCCGTATGACGTCAATGGAGATGAAATCGTCGCCGCGCGATGATAAGTGGTTCTTGAGGGAAAGGGAAAGGTTGGCCGCCGAACGCTGTATGTGCGAGTGAAAGGGCGCGAGGGACGCGCGCTTTCACGGGGAGTGAACGCACGGCGGAAAACAAACGCGCGTTCTGTGCCGTGCTCCCTTAAGGGCTGCAGAAGTAGGCGTCTCTTTCCTCCTTTACAATCACCATATATGTAGAGCAAACGCGCCTTCTTCTGACGCACGAAAGGCCGTGAGGGGGGGGGGGGGGGCAGGGAAGGGAGGCGACGTTTAGCTGCGGCACCAAGTGTCTATTTATATCAGAGGCTCCGGCAACAGTCACCAACGCCGCACGCATTTTGTGCGAACGCGGGCAAAACGCCGACGGCGTCGACAACAGTGCTGTGTGTTGCCGGTGCTGCTGCATGTCCAAGTTTGTACAGCGGATAAAACTACTATCCTTACTCCGTATAGCTCTCTACTAAGTTGCTATCGCAATTGATGCTTCGCCTTTCGGGTGAAACTGCGACAACTTTTTATATAAATACGCATTTGGTGCCGCAGCTAAACGTCGCCTCCCCTCCCTCCCTCTCTCCCGTCCCCCCCCCCCCCGGCCTTTCGCGCGATAGAAGAAGTCGCGTTTGCTCTCTATATATGGTGATTAAGGAGGAAAGAGACGCTTAATTCTGGAGCACCTCAGGGAGCATGGCGCAGAACGCGCGTTTGCTCTCCGACGTGCGTTCGCTCCCCGTGAAAGCGCGCCTCCCTGGCCCCCTTTCACTCGCCCATATAGCGTCCGGAGCGCGGCGACGATTTCATCGCCGTTGACGTCATACGGAACCTCACTGGCGACGGCGATGACGACGCCGACGACGACGCAATAAAATACGGTTCTAGAGCAGCGTAAGCAACACCAGTAAAATATTTGGAAGGGTCCGTGTAAAATTCTGCGCAAGAGTATTTCGCCCGAAGTTCGAGGAGGTGTGAACGCGTACGAGTCTCAGGTGCGCGTTTGGAAATATCTAGGAAGACACGTCGCACTTGATAGTCTGCCACACCCGAGGCGGTGGACGCCCACTGATAGCCATTAGGACATTCTCTTGAAGTTAGTATGTCAGTTTCTTCAGCCGACGCTTCTAAGTGCAGGTACAAAGGTGTCCTCACAGACGGACGGATTCGATAAAGCCTGGCAGCGGATATGTCACTTACTGTGGAACGGCATGGTTGTTATGCATCTGCTATTCGTCTTCAAGGAGTAGGATATACTTAAATACGTCCTTTGGAGATGCAGTGATCATTCATCTGACTCAACATACACGCTCTCTACAGGGCTAGTCCTAAAGGCACCTGCAGCAAGTCGGATGCCCAGATGGTGAACTCGGACTAACATTTTACGCGCAAGCTTAGATGGCCCGTCTGTGAAATCGGTGAACTTATGTTTGTCGCGACGAGGGAAGCGAGCACCGGAGGAAGATGCGCGGAGCAGAAGAGAGAGAGCGAGAGAGAAATGAACTTTATTAAAGCACCGGCGGAGGTAGCAGGGTGCCACGCAGGGCCCTCTTGCTACCCGACTATATATGTGCTGTCATCAAGTTGCGTCTCGACGCTTACGCCGGGGGACCCAACGTTCCCCAGGCTGCCCCTGG
>NC_051156.1:94329003-94383926 GCF_013339745.2 Dermacentor silvarum | reverse complement strand
TGTGCGAACGCGGGCAAAACGCCGACGGCGTCGACAACAGTTGTGCGTGTTGCCGGTGCTGCTGCATGTCCAAGTTTATACAGCTGATAAAGCTACTATCATTACTCCGTATAGCTCTCTACAAATTTGCTATCGCAATTGATGCTTCGCCTTTCAGGTGAAACTGCGACAACTTTTTTATATAAATCGCATTCGGTGCCGCAGCTAAACGTCGCCTCCCCTCGGCCTTTCGCGCAACGGAAAAAGTCGCGTTCGCTCTCCGCCGTGCGTTCGCTCCCCGTGAAAAGGCACGTCCCTCGCGCGCACTCCCTCGCACATACAGCATACGGAACCTCCCGGCAACGGCGACGCCGAAGGCAGAAATCTGCTGCGAGTGTCCATATAGTTACTATCGCAATAAAAAAATGGCTGCGGCTTAGCTCAGCTAACCCTGGATATGCAAAGCGAAAGCTTGGTTTAGCCTGGTTAAGTCTTGTTTTCACTTGGTTAGCCTCTGATTTAGCTGTAATTATTATACTTAGGTGTACACTCATCGATATAAGCCAGGTCATAGCCTCCTATATATAGGAGGCTATGGCCAGGTATAAATTATAAGCCGACAAGTCCAAGCGTTTTGCGAGCCGAACGGCTAGCTCTTGCACAGTCTCCGACGCTAGCTTCGCGCGCTTGGTATTCCGGACCCTCTCCAGTGAAGCAGTTTGCCGGGCGAAACACGCATGTCAGACGCCGCTTGAGGCGTGGTCTCACGCCGGTTACACGCCTCGGGGTGGTCAGACCATAGAGAAAGAAAGGCTGCCAGTTGCGGCGGTTGCTAGGCAACGGCTCAGAAATGATAGAAATTATTTAGTTAATAATTAGTTATTATATAAGAAATTATTTAGAAATTAATTAGTTATTAAAAAGCTTACGTCCGAAATCGCGGAGATCAAACACGCGAGAGGAACGCGTCCTCCGCCTGCGTCCGCTCCGTTGGAAACATCCTAACCTATGGAGGTGCCCATAGCGGAGGGCGAACATGATGAGGCGCGAACCCTCTAAGAAACGAGCAGTGGTTCTTGAGCAGGATAGTCTCCCGGGACGCGTAAAGTCAGAAATTCGCGAAATGTTTTCAGCGCTCAGCGACAGTGTAAGGCCACTGGCGGGGAAGGTCTCCCAGATACAAAGTGAGATGGCCTTTCAAGCTCAAAGTATGAACAAACGGGTATCGAAATTAGAATCTTTCCTAGAGAACGCGATGTTGCCAATCTCTAGTCCTAGTGTCAATGTCGTACCACATATTACCATTGGGCCCCCTATAACTAGCGACAATAAATCCGCAGAAAAGGGGGGCAAAGGTAGAGAGCAACAAGATGGCGGTCTCAAATGATTTTTTTCGCATTTGGCAATGGAACTGCAGGGGCTCTGTTAAGAAGAAAGCGCCTCTGCAGCAGTACATTCGCAACAATCCAGAAAAACCGCATGTAATCCTGATTCAAGAGACCCTGTCTGCTGAAGTGAATTTATCGGGATATCAATCGATTATCGGTCCAAGTGGGGGGAGAGGTGTATGCACCCTTGTAAGTCGTAAGCTCACGTACATCATTCACGACCTCGGAATGGCCACCTGTAAGGCGGAGCATGTGATGATAGAAATCATACCAGGCCAATTGAGACGCCACAGCGTTTTCATTCTTAACGTGTATAGTAGCCCCAATCACCTTCGAGAGCGTTTGAAAGCACTTCAAAGGAAGGCAATCAGCCTCGCAGGAACTAATCCTTTGGTGACAGCCGGAGACTTCAATGCCCCGCACTGCACATGGGGCTACATGTACAACACGGTCAAGGGAAAGGAGTTATGGCAGAATCAGGGGCGTAGCCAGGGGGGGGGGGGGTTGGGGGGGTTCAAACCCACCCCCAGAAATTTTTTCCGCAACCCCCCCCCCCCCCCCCCACTTACCCAACCTTGGTTTTCGTTGCTTCGCGCTGACATAATTCAGGAAACCGGTGCTACTACCACAATTTCATTCCTGGGCGCTTTCGTTTGGGTTAGTAATTTACAGTGAATCATGTCTGCATGTTTGTCAAGGCTTTGACACTCTGTGAAGTTTTGGGCGAGAATGTGGCGGCCGCATTCTGACGCAAAAATTGCGCAACAAATGAAGCAACAAATCCGGCAGCCGCATTTTAGATGATTTTTTCGCCATGGCAAAGCGCAAACGCGGCAGAAAGTCGTTCTGCTTCACTGGAAGCTACACTAGCATGTAAACAACCGGTCGTAAAATTGAACCTGGCACCAGAAGTGTAGGCTGTAATGCTGATCGACGCGATCAAGAACCAGCCCTTGTTCTACGACAAGAGTAGCACTAAAACGTACTGTCAGCAATACTCGCGATAGTATTCAACGTCGCGTGACCGGAGGGGCGGCAACGAAGACTTGGCGTGACCCAACTTCTCGCGCTTTTGCAAAGTCAGGCGAACCCACCACCGCCGTTTCCGAGGTGTCCGCGTCTTCCGTTTATTCATTGACCATTTCTAGAAAACAAGTAGGTAGAAGTATAAAAGCCATTTCTTCTTCCACTTCCATGGCAGACAATAGTTAGGCAGATTCTTCGTTGGCGTTCCATAATTCTCCTCGCACGTATACGGTATGTTGCAGAAGTCGCGGGGTGCTTTTCTCGTCGCGACGATAGATTGGGAGCGTAGGTCTCACGTAGGACGCGCAGGCTTTGGCGAGCCTCAACACAAGGGCCAGCCCGGGTTTTAGCTGTGGTGTTCCCGTTGCCCCTTTGGTGTCCTGGAGGCGCCGACAATACGAAATGATGAAATGTTATTACAACTTGTAAATAAAAGCTGGTGAAGAAATATTATCACGCCTAGGCACCAACCTGTGACTCAGCGCTACCGCGCCCGTGTGCGGAGAATTACGGAACGCCAACGAGGAATTTACCGAAGGTCGCAGATGACACGCGAAGTTGCGTAAAATGATCACTTTTGATGACGGTACGTGGGTCAAAGAATGAACATACCGCTCGAAATAATGTGATAATGAGCGCCACCACGCCGACAAACGTACGCAGACTAGATGGATCTGGACGAAAACGGCAGCGGCGGCCGCAGCGGTAGCAAAACAAATGTGAACAACTTGGACGGGCGCGGAAAAAATTTTCCGGCCGCTTTGGCCTTTCCGGCCGCTTTGGCCTTTCCGCCCGCTTGCCGCTTCTCAAGTGTGAACGTAGGCTTAGTCTGCGCGAGAAACGTCTCTTGTTTGCGATTGCGCCCCTACGGAAGGCTGGTAATTACTGCTGTGTTGTTGAATCCCAAACCAGCAATTATGGAAGGCTGGTAGTTGCTGTTTTGTTGTGGAATCCCAAACCAGCAATGCACACACGAAGGGGTTGATGACAGCAGTGAAATTCCACCGACTCGCAATAGAATGCATAAAACAGACAGCCGACAAGCATGGATTATTGTTGCGCGCAGTACAGCGTAAGTACACTCTTGTTGCAGGCGCTGACAGTTCTCGTCGGAGTTCACGCGTCCTGATAAATTGATTATGTGAACTATGCACTGAACAATACCGGAGTTCATTCCTGCATCACTAGTACACCAATCAGTCGAGATTCTGTGAGGTACAAGGCCGCTTCCTGTTTGCACCGGCGTAAGTGAAGCAGAAATGAGTTGCACGCACTACTTAAAATGCGTACACATGCCATATCTATGCTGTGCGGTGAAATATTCTGTACAATTCTGAATCTGTTGACGTAAAGGCAAATGACGGCTGCACGCTTGCACACAGCGGAAGACACAGCGGCCCATGCATTTGCCGCAAGAAACGCAACCCTCTCGTATGAGGGTGCAGGGCGACGAAAGCTTCGTAAAAAAAAAAAAAAAATCCTTACGCGTTTTTACGCGTATTTAAGTTTTCTAGCACAAAGACGCAGCGAACAAGCTATTGCTATGGGAGTAGGTATAGCCTGGTCACACGTGCATTTACACGCGTATAGCCGTCCTTGACTTGTGAAACGCACTTCGCCCCGACGAGGACGACGCCATCTACGCTTAACTGAAATTAACAATTAATGATGCCTTCTCCAATTGCACGGGTCGTCTCAATGATGCGTTTTCGAAGACTGGTCCATTCAGTGGCGCGATGAGAGACCGTTGCTCCAAACGCCCACTGTACCTGTCGTACTTACTGTATTTACTGAGCTAGCTTACTTTAGTTTTTACTTCATTTCTTCACAAGGACACGCACACGCGTGGGGGGGGGGCGGTCCCATGTCTTTGATATACATGTACAGAGTCTGCTTAAACTACCGATATTTATTATCGATCACGTGACCTAGAGGAAAGCGGAAGCTTGCCCCCCCCCCCCCCCCCCCCCCCGCTCGGGCCGGTGAACCCCCCCCCCCCCCCCCCGGAAAAAATTTCTGGCTACGCCGTGGGCAGAATGCTACAGACTTGGACCTTACGCTCGTCACTGACAAGTCTTTTCCGACCAGATTGGGAACATCTACCTTCAGGGACTCGACTCCGGATTTAACGTTCGTCAAGAATTTGTCTAAGGCGCAATGGACTAATACTGCTGTTGATCTTGGCAGCGATCATTATATCCTTGCTACACACTTTCCGACAACCCCCAAGAGGCGAGTTGTTCTTCACGGATTGGGACAAGTTCCGCAAGATAAGGAATGAGCGCCCACCTCCAACCACCAGACTGAGCCTTGAGCAGTGGATGGACCAGATCACGGAAGATATCAAGAGTAACACTCACAACATATGCACGGACCTTCCCGTGGAAAAGATGGATAGTCGCCTCGCCCATCTACTAGAGGCTAAGCAGTCACTCCTCAATCGATGGAAGGGCCAAAGGCTAAATCGTAGACTACGCAAAAAGATTGCTGAACTCAACAGAACCATCAAGGAGTACTGTCACACCCTCTCAAAGCAAGAATGGGACGAGGTGTGCAACTCGGTTGATGGTCAAATGCGGAACGGTCGAAACTGGAATCTTTTAAACATCTTCTGGACGACACCAACACAAGGTCCAACCAGCAGTATGTGATGGCAAAGCTTCTGCATACAGCCACACGAGTCAAGACCACTGAGGAAGTCCTGAACAGCCTGGTGGAGAAGTACCTCCCCGTTGGTCCCCGGCAAGAGACATCGGTCGCCTATGCAGACTACCTTGGGCCACCCAACTCCGACCTGGATGCAGACATCAGCACGGAAGAGGTTAGGAGGGCGCTACATGAGCTTAATAGCAAGTCTGCCCCTGGTTCCGACGGCATCACAAACAGGACTCTCCGAAACCTGGACGATCACTCGATAGAATACCTGACAGAAGTCATCAACGAGGCATGGAAGGAAGGCAAGGTTCCGGAAGCATGGAAGCAGGCGCTTACAGTACTCATCCCCAAACCTGGCAAATCATCAAGCCTGGACAACTTACGACCAATGTCGTTCACATCCTGCGTTGGCAAGGTCGCGGAGCATGTCATACTCAACAGGCTCACTTGGTTCATCAAACACGAGGAACTCTACCCCCCCCCCCCCCCCCACGATGATTGGCTTCAGGGCAGGTCTGTCCACACAGGACGCCATGAAGCTCATCAAGTGTCAGATAATCGACAACGACACGCGGGACACTCGGGTCATCCTTGGATTAGATTTGGAGAAAGCTTTCGATAAGATATCCCATCCATTTATACTGCAATCTATATCCGAACTTGGTCTGGGAGTAAGATTCCATGATTACGTCCGGTCATTTTTGCACCGAAGAAGGGCGACTCTCCGTGCAGGAGACATGATGGCGGAAGAGGTGGAGCTTGGAACGAGGGGCACTCCACAGGGCTCGGTGATCTCGCCGACTTTGTTTAACCTGACCATGATCGGCCTTTCCAGGACACTCTCACGAGTCGAGGGCATCAGGCATACCATCTATGTGGATGACATTACCATTTGGTGTGTTGGAGGAAGTGACGGACAGGTTGAGAGTGCGTTACAGGAGGCCATCGAAGTCACGGAGAACTATCTTCGACCCACGGGATTGAACTCTTCGGCTAAGAAGTCGGAGCTTTTACTCTATCGCACCATAAGAAGAGGTCGCAAGCCCATGGGCTGGACAGCACTGCCTGACAGCACCTTTTCTCTTCGCACGGGCAAGGGAGACAAGATTCCTAGGGTCGACGCAATAAGAATACTCGGCATGGTAGTGGAATCTACTGGCTCTAACGCGCAAACGATAAGCAAGCTCACGACCAAGACGGAGAACGCAGTACGTCTCATCCGAAGGGTGGCTAACCGCCATCATGGCTTTAAAGAAGACGATCTGTTACGGTTGATTAACGCCTTTGTGCTTTTGCCACTTTGCCTACGTGGCGGCTATGCACCGATGGCAAAGAGCAGAGAGGAACAAACTGAACACGTTGCTCAGGAAGATCACAAAGCGAGCACTGGGTATACCGATCTTCACCAACACCAATCGTCTCCTCCAGCTAGGCGTCCACAACACTCTAGAGGAGATTGCAGAGGCTCAGGAAAGAGCGCAACTTGCCAGACTCTCCACTACCGCCGCCGGTAGGAGGATATTACAAGAGCTCGGCTACCCACCATCTGCAGAGGCACCAAGAAAATGCCAGTTACCACGGGACATACGAGATTTGATCTCCGTATCGCCGATACCAAGAAATGTACATCCGGAATATAACAAGGATAGAAGGAAAGCAAGAGCTTCCACCATACTCAAACAGATCCAGGCAGAGGGGCGTAGAGCCTGCTTTGTTGACGCGGCTGCATATTGGAAGGGGTGCTCCTTTTCTGCGGTAGTGGTGGATTCCAAACAGTGACTCACGAACTGTGCATCTGTACGAACCGGAGATCCGGCGATAGCCGAGCAGGTGGCCATTGCCTTGGCGATGCTTGATGACAGCAGCGACGTCATCTACAGTGACTCACGGTTGGCCATTAGGGCATTTCAATGTGTAGTGATCTCAGAACAGGCCTTTGGGCTGCTTCGTAAGGCAGGTCCGGATAGAATCAAGCATCACTTGCTTACTTGGTTCCCAGCCCACGTTGGGCACATGGTGGGTGTCCCCACGAACCTCAATGAGACGGCCCACGCTGCCGCGCGCGCACTGACTGACCACGCTGGCGCTGTAACGGCCGAGGAGAGAGTTACGGATGGTAGGGACGCGCCCGCCACTTATAATGAACTTATTAAACACTTATATCTTTCGCGCCGACAATAGCCTCCTCCTCACCCCAAGCTCACCAGGCCTCAGGCGACCTATCCAGAGACCTATCCCAATCTGTTCACGTTACATGCCATATATCCGGAGATTCACACTGATGATGCGTGCCCTGCTTGCGGGAATAGATCAACACTTTCGCACATGCTCTGGGGATGTATCTTCATAGCAAGCCCTGACCTCAGCTCAGCTAGGTGGGAGGCGGCTCTCCGCAGCCCACTCCTGGCTTAGCAACGTTGGGCTGTCCAGCAGGCCCACGATGCGGCTGGCAGGCTAGGCCTGTCGGTCCCGACGTGGGAGCGGCCCGCGACGTGCTAATACGCGTTCTGCAGGACTGAAACAATAAATGTTATTCAATCCATGAATCAATCGAAAAGGTTTAATTAACACTTGGCATTTTCATAGACTACAGTAAAGCTTTTGACTCGCTCCATCATTGTATACTGTTAACTAAACTACAAAAATACGGCATCCGTGGAGTGACGCACTCGCTCTTGCATTCTTATCTCATTAATCGACAACAGAGCGTGGCGATTAACGGTTTTGTATCAACACCTAAGAACTTACCGACGGGAGTTCCTCAGGGCAGCATCCTAGGCCCCCTTTTTATTTTACGTATATGTTAATGATCTAAATAAAATTGACAATGAGACTAAATTTATTTTATACGCAGATGACACTAGTCTTTTTGTTACTGCTGATAACGACATCGACTTAGTACTACGCACCAATTCTGTCCTCTCAAATTTATATGAGTGGTCGCTTAGTAGCTACCTTCACATCAACGCAAGAAAATCTAAGGGCATCATTTTCACTGCCGAAAACAAAGCCCTTACTACCATAAACTTAACCATGGGGCCCCATCCTATTGAAGTAGTACCAGAACACAAGGTGTTAGGCGTAACATTTTCGAACCATTTGCAGTGGAATTCACACGTCGACATGGTTATAAAAAAGTTGTCCTCAGCTATTGGCGTGTTGTTCAGGTGTCGACACATGTTCCCCTCTCGAATCCTCTTCCAACTTCATCATTCACTCTTTCGATCGCATTTAAACTACTGTTTATTAATATGGGGCACAACAACAAAAAGTAATAATAATAGGCTCTTGCTTTTAGAAAAGAAGGCCATTCTCTGTGCAAGCCTTTCGACTATTTTCACCCAACAAAAGAACGATGTCAGAGAAACAGGATAGTTAATATCGAGCACTCATACAACTACCGTCTTTTGCATCAGCTTCATTTTGCAGAAACAAAAACTGCTGAATTTCTAAAGAGCGTATCTAATCCTGTAGAACGTTCCAGTATTCGTATGACAAGAAAACGCGAAAGGTGGTTGGTACCGTGCCCTAGAAACAATTATCTTTTGCAATCTGTAAGTCATAATGTACCAGTGCTAGTGAATAAACTTGAAAAACGTTTAAATAAAGGTGTTGGGTTTTCACGAGGGCGATAGCGCAATATTTTTGTATTTGATGAATTTGATTGATCCACTGTATTTATTTCGTCTTATATACGAGTATTACTTGCATGTGTTATTAGTGCATCTAGTAAGTAGTGCATGTATTTGCATATCTTGACATGCTTAGTATATATATTAATGTATAGCTTATAGTGTAGGTGTGGGTATTTATTGTTCTGACTGTTGCTTATAGTATTCGTATAGGGTGTTATTGATGTGTCTTCATGTATTGTCATTTAATGCTATTACCAATGCATTGACACTGATGCCGATTATTGGCCCCCCTGCCCTCAGTCAAGCTGTTTGCTTACAGATTTTCTGCCAGGGGAGCCTTGAACACAACTTTATAAGTGTGTTGTGAATAAAATTGAACTGAATTGAAAACTGGCGGTAAAATGCTCTGTTATGCCACTTACATTTTTTAACAAACCGTCATTATCTTTGCTGAAGCACAAAAGTAGCTGAAACGCCATGCATTTCTCCACACACCTTGTGAATACCTCGAAATTGGTGTAAGCCTCAACTTCCGTTCCGGGTGGATATGCCTTGCAAATTCACCGGCTGCAATTCGTAAATTACAACATGTACCCCAAAGTAATTAATTGAAAAGGTAAGAAGTGAATGTTTTTTCAATTAGTTGATTGTGTACTACGAATTTTTGTGCAAGTAATGTCATTCTCACTCAGTAATGCAGATCAATGACTAGAATTACGCTATTTGACATAAACTTTTTTTAAATTATATATGTTGTAAAAACCAGTACGGAGAGCATTTGTGCAAAAAATAAATGCTGGAGTTGTTCGTGTCAAAACCACAACCTGAGCGACTTTTGATTACCTTTGACCACCTGGGATCCTGTAACGTGCACGTAGGACTATGTGCTGGAGCTCTTTTGGATTTCGCTTCCATCGAAAATCAGCCGCCGCTGCCGGGACCAAACCCGTGACCTCAAGATCAGCAGCGCAATGCCGTGGCCACTGGGCAGCCACGTCGGGTCATTACTTAGGTCGCCAAATAATGTTTTATTATGACGAATATAGGTACGCTCACTTGCACTTTATTGCGAGTCAATTCTGTGCTATAAAACGTTTAATCGAGCTAGGAGGAAATGGCGCGCGACGAGCGTTTCCTTCTTTTGTGTTTGTGCGAGCCGGCTGCTTGAATGTGTTGCTGTGGTGTGCTGCAGAACGTTTGGAGAGGTGTTAGCTCGTTATCTGTGAAACGTATGTAATGTCAATTCATATGAGGTCGTCGGTGAACTACTCTACAGCCTTTCCATGCAGCACTAACTACATTATGCGGAAATTTCACCTGTATGCGCAAACAAGCGACCTGCATCATCATCCGCGTTGTGTGTATGTGTTCTGAACTGCTTTGGCTGTATATGTTTTCACTTGATGAAGAGAACCGTCGTGTGTGAATTTCTGGAGTGAATTTTAATTCTCTCAATATGTGATCACTCGGCATGGGAACTAAAACATAAAAGTGCATGCGTGCGTGTACAGCAAATTAATGCAACCCTGAAACATCAAAGAGCCAGTCATGATAAGATATTTGCGTGAGTCCCCGGCATCGTTCTCGTGTATTTCAAGTCTAATAAACTTGAGATCACTATGCTATGTATACGCTAGCCTCCTGTATGTGGGTGATGGCGTTACTCAATACGGTGATCACTGGGGTTGGTAGACCAGCGTGACATTTATAAGGTTTCTGCTTAGGCATTGCCTTTTTGCCCTGTAAGGCAGAAAAACCCGAAGGGAATCACATAAAAATTTAGTAGCCCCTCCCCTGTTGAGGAAATGGAGGTAAGCAAAGCTTTTCGTGTGTTTCTTCATGTTTCTCCGAACGAATTGCACTGACGAGTACCACGTTGTGCTCGAACCCCAACCGGTCACAGGCACTGGAGCTGGCTCCGAAGTTCCAGTTGAGAAACTCGCGTTGAAACCTGGCCTTCGCAACGGAGAAGTTTGAGATAGGGTTGCTAAGGCGAGCACCACCGTTGTCGGGTTCCTGGAGGACAAGACGACACTGACGTTTGGCCTCAACATCGCGCTCCCTCAACTCGTGGTCTGCGGCTCTTCGCTGACGTTTCGCCTGGCCTTTGGAAGCCGTAACGCTAGGATCGGCACGTCGACGACGAGACCTTTGCCGAGCGCGTTCATTCTGGATGATTTTTCATGAAATTGCTTCAAGCTTATATCTGTCTGTTACGTAAGACAGTGAATGGCTCATACCCCCTTAAGCAATGGCTCATACCCCCGTAAACGCGGCCTCCCCATTACGATGAAAGAAGAGGAGTTGAATTCTACGCTGGAATGATTAGCTGCAACGCAGCCAGCTGTGGAAGCAGATGACGACGACGACGAATTCGGCAGCAGTGGCACGAGGGCGTGCCGAGCGGCGCCAACGAGCCAGAGAGAGAGAGAGAGAGAGAATAAAACATTTATTAGCCAAAAATTCATAGTCGTTTTTGTGGCTGGACCTCCTAGTCCGGAAGACCATTGGCTTTTGCCGCCGTCCAGGTTCGGTTGACCACGGCTTGTTACTATTCCGGGTCTAAGCTGGACAGGGTCGCCTCCCATTCGACTATCGTCGGATTATGTTTGGCTGATATTTTCGGATTCTGTTGGCACGGCCAGACCGTGTGGCCGTCTGGGGACAGAACTTACATTGCGGATTGTGCGCCGTAGGATCTATCTTGAAGAAAACATGAGGATTCGGAAAGGACAATGTTTGTAATCGTCTTCATGCTACCTAGCCAGCTGCGGAAGAAGACGAATACCCTCGAGCCAAGGCTGATCACGATAATTTTGTGCGTACAAGGACGCCACCGAAATCTGTGAGTTGTAAGCAGCTTCGTTTGAAAAGAATCCGGCGGCTATTTTTGAGGACACCATTTATATAAGACGGGTGAGGGCGTCGTAGAGGACGGGGCGAACAAGACCGAAAAAACATTTCCATCTCATCCTCTTCGTTCGCGAGAAAAATTAAAATAAAACGTGCTAACGCCAAAGTAAACAGCATTACTTATTCCGTAGTAGAACAGTATTCACGCTCTTGGGATCGTCATATGTTTGGAACTACTCATTTCTTCAAAACCCCAGCTTATAACTACAGCGAGAATTCTGCTGTACAGGTACATTAGTGATTGATCTACAAAACTACAAAACTGATTTTACTGATACAAAACTGATCTCGGAGGCTGATAGTAGGCTGCAACACGCGCGCACACATCACGCTATAGGTGCCGCGCCCACCTCAACGCCGCAGAAACTCCGAACATGCTGACTTAAATTGCTTCAGTACGTCTAGCAGAACCCTTTCCCACGTAGAAGACGCCACGTCATACTAAATAGACCACCGCAATGCGAGAAGAACCACCAGACACTGCCGCCGAGCGTATACCTGGCATACAACACGCAGCGCTCGCCCAAGCCAGCATGCCGATTGCCGATAGATGGCGCCTGTGCGTACGCATTATGGTGGCGCCCATGAGAAAACGGTCTATATAAGCCGATTTACTCGGCAAGAAAGCACCGAAGGACGCGAAACCTGGAATGTTAGGCAGAGAAAGCTCCGCTTAAACATTTGGTAGCGATGGATTGTTTGAAAGCAAAGGACCCTTGCTCACATTATTGGAGGTTCTGATCGGTGGTTGTCCAGAGGCGTTGCAGAGTCGACAAGACAGTTAAGCTTGAACAGAGAAAACTCCATAGGTATATCACAATAAATTTGGCAACCGCGTTATGAAAATCTTAGCCGGATTATGTAAAATTTGTTTACATTTTCATATTTGTTACCTCTCTCTCAGTGCGTCAGATGAGGCCGCGTTTACGGATAGGCAACTTGGCCATAACTGTAAGAAAGAATACAATAAAATAAAAGAGAGATAATAATTAAAATCTACCATTGGAACTTTCAAGCAGTAGCTTCACATTGTAGAGGAGCGCATATTACTGCAAATTGATGAAAGTGATAAAATCTGTTCGTGGTTTAACGGTAGCACATATTATTATGAAACTTTAGGTAACAGCGCAAACAGACGACCACAAGAAGAGAGACACGGACACACAGGCGCTGTGTGTCCGTGTCTCTCTTCTTGTGGTCGTCTGTTTGCGCTGTTACCCAAAGTTTCAAGATGTACCAACTCGCCCAAAAACAAGTATTGATGAAGTACATATTATTATACTTCAGGAAGCGATCAATCCTTATAACCAACAGTACTAGCTGTTGGAGCAAACAAACCGAGCTCGAGTTTCGTGCCATAGCGATGGTAGTGCCTGCGGCACTGCTTGCGTTTTCTTCACTGCTTGACTACATTGACTTGAAGCCTTTTGTTCGTGACAATATGACATCTGTTGGAAAGATGCAAAATATTTAATTTCCCGTTGTACGTCTTCCAGGTTTATCGGTAATAAAACTATGGATCAAGCGCAGTTGGTAAGTTGTAACAAGAGCCAGACATTGCATAATAGTAATAGCAGACAAGGCTATCTCGATCTTACTCACTAAAGGTCTCTCAAATGTTGCAGCGTTAACATGAACAGGTACTTTTTTGGAAGCATTCTAAATTAAGTAGGCTGCCACTTTCAGCTTTTCGACATTTTACGAAAGCAAGCACAATTGGTTCAGCCTTTTATTAGGCATTACTTTTTCAATCAAAATGCAGGAAAATAACTTTCGGCACAAAATATTGCTGATGGTGGTGATCCTAATGATGTATGCTGTTCAATGCCAAAGGCCGGGTCTGACGAAAGAGCGCCAAGCAAGTGGTAATAAGTTGCCAATGGAGGAATGGACAACTAGGACATGGCTGTAAAGAGGCCTAAAATGAGTAGTTGTAGAGAGTTAAATACTCGTATATACGTATTAATATTATGCGGAATGCCAGAAAAATTTGCAATGAGCATAAAATATAAAAAATTATGATATACTAAAGTGTGTTTGTGCCCTTGGTTAACAAGTAGCACTACTACCCCTTAAACAAAAGTACTTGGAGGCACGTGTATGCAAAACACCACGGTCGAAGAAGCAGCCTTTGGTCGGGGGAATGTTATCAGATGCGCTGACAGATAACATGTACATATGATATAAGAAATCTAGAACTGATCTGTTGTCGGAAAGCGTTCTGCAGTAAGAAACAACACCGGATGGAGTACACTATGACGTTGGTAACATAGATGAAGTGATATTTCCTTTCACTTTCTGGTTCCCGACAGTCCTGCAAGACGGGACAAGCCTTGCATCACGCTTACCACAAGTTAGAGTTGACAGCCAGTCAGCGAGTAATTGTGTGTACGGTAGTGTTCCCTATTCTGAGATGACAGAATATACTATCAGTTCACAGCCCTTTTGTTATTGATGACCGACTAAGTGCGGCATAACTGCATGAAGTTTACTGAAGTTTTCAGTGTCGCACAATAGCGCCGGAATTTTTAAGTTGGAATGGATTCAGGGGTCTATTGCAGGGACAGCTAATAGAGGGGTTGATAGCTTCCGCTCTTATCGATGTGGAGATTTTGTCGGCAAAGACCTTCGATGCCTCTATGCGCACGAAGCCGGCATAGTGACATGTTTATATGCATAAGTAGTGCACAGGAGCTAGTAAAGGTCGTCACTGGAAGGATTTTTATGCTTTGTAGCGACATTAAAGCTTTCACGATGCTTGAGGACTGTGTAAATATAACAACCTCTTGTAGCTTTTTCTTGATGTGTTTCATAGCAGACAATAATACATATACTTCAAAAAGTGCCCGTTCTTTTCATACATTTTCTGCTGTAAAAGTTACGGCACTTTGACTGCACTGAAAAAAAAAAAAACGGAATGATTCCGTTTATGAAGCCATGAGCATGTGCCCTATTCGAAGAGGCAGAAAGAATGGACAAAGAAAAATGGTGAGAGCTTAGCGCCTTAAGGAAATGTCGTAGGTGCTTGCACAACGAGCATGAAAAATCCCTTCCGCCTGCCCGGATCGCGTGTTTCTATTTGCGCCCAAGCCCAGTGCTCGACCGCTGGCGCCGCCGTGCGCCGCTCGCGCGTACCACGTTTCTAGGGGGTTCTTTCGCCGAGGGCGCTCAAACGCAATCATATGGTTCACATGAATGCATGCTTTGAAAGCGTGGCTGTATGGCGTAAGCGTGGCTGTATGGGAAGAAGAAGAAGCTGCTTCGAACGGCCGTGTTCAAAATGTGCTCTGCTGGAAACAACGCATCGGCCCTAGGCCGAGGATCTCTTGCAACGTCTACCGTTACCGGTAATTACAAGATCGTACTTCCTCGTTTGCCATCGGGAAACACCGTTTTCAACTCAGTGTTCCTACACGCGGACCTCGCTGGTCGGCCGTACCGCGCCCCGGATTTTCGTGATGCCCTGCTCTCGGTGCTCGATACCAAGGACATTCTCGGAGTAGGCCAGTATCAGATGAGCCATCTGTGGCTCGTCACCTGTGCCAACAGCCTTTCCAAGCAGAAGCTCGTCGATAAAGGTGAGCTACTAGTCAAAGGACTGAAGTGCCTTGTCATTGACCCAGAAAGCCGGAACAACAAAATGAAGCTTCTGTGGCTTCCTCCTCACCTGGAACAGAAGCGTATTGTTGAAGCATTGGAACCATATGGCATGGTGCAATCCATAACCAGAGAAATGTGGCGTTGCGAGGGCATGGAGAGTTGGCAGATGACTAATCGTGATGTAGAATTCACGCTCAAAGAAGGCCTATCTACCAGTTCCCTCCCTCATCTTCTGACGATCTTCAGACATCAATGCTTAATTTTCATTCCTGGAAGACCTCCCTTGTACCTTCGATGCAATAGAGTAGGGCACATAAGAAGACAGTACAAAACACCACGCTGCGTGAAGTGCCACCGTTATGGTCATAACGCAGAAACATGCATTGGCACGTATGCTGACAAGCTTCGTGGCAGTAAACCGGTGGACGATGACACCATCGTTAACCACCTCATAGATGTAAGTGAGGTCGTAGATGCCTCTGGCGAAGCGCCTGCTGAAGACCACCGGGCTGAGGAAGTGCAAATATCGACAGCTGCGGACACAGCTACAGCGAAGGTTACCGAAGAACATGCAGTGACTAACCGTGAAAAGGACCCTTGTGCAACGTGGGCCGAATCACCACCATTTCGGGACCAGCTTCATCCTGCCGAGGATACTGAAATGACTGAGACATCCACGAAGCGTCCAGCGCCGGCAGATGATTTGGAGTGCTCTGGGAAAGAGCCAAAGATCGCCGCGGCTAAGGCGAAGAAACCCCTTCATGGAGCCCCTGTGAGTGCAGATGCCGCTGCAGTTCAAGAAGTTGCTGCAGCTGCGACTCCTCAAAGGGATGGGACAAGCAGAACAAAGGTAGCAGCGCTACGTGTAGGCGCTGCGCCTCAGTAGTGGAATCATGGCGGGCGCCCTTCCCTTAACGTTTGGAACACTGAATGTCCGTGGCTTACGTACAAAGCGATGGCAGGGTCAGTTATTATACTTGTTGCGTAGCCGAGTGTTAGATGTTATTGAAATTCAGGCAACAGAAATAGAATCCGATCATGACACAGCGGCTGCTGTAGCTCCATTTCTTTCGGAGTATGAAGTATGTGTCTGCCACGCGATTGGTGTCTCTGGAGGATGTATGATATTCGTGAGGAAAACGCGGCAATGCAATGTGTTGGGACTGTGCACTGATAGGGAAGGGCGCCTTGTATGGTGTGATGTCAATATGGAGAGTCATGTTTGGAGGTTTCTTTGCGTGTATGCGCCAAGTAAGGCACGCGACCGGCAGGACTATACTTCCTCTCATTGACCCAGCACTTACGCAATGACCGTGTATTAGTTGTCTTAGGTGACTTTAATTGTGTGTGTAGTGATCAGGATCGGTCGTCTACAAGGCAACACCATGATACCAGCGTTGACGTTTTGAATGCCAGGACATGTGACTACCAGCTTGTTGATGTAGGGGATTATGAAAAGGTCCCTTTTCGCTACACACAATTCATGCAAGGCTTGATCGGATTTATGTATCTTTACCTATCCTCCCTAGACTATACGGCTACACTGTGCACCTTGTGTTCTTCAGTGATCATTGTTTGGTGTCAGTTTGTTTTGGCAACCGGCAGTGTCAAAGTTCGCGAATGAACTGGGATTTATGGAAAATTAATAATCAGTTACTCTTACATAAGCATTTTCTCAAGCGCGTCCCGGAAATTCTTATTGACGTTTCAAGTCGTAGTTCTTTATCTCTCTTTGCGCAATGTGAGATATTCAAGAAAGAAGTTAAAATAATAGCCATTGAAGAAGCTTCCATATTGTCTTTTGAGAAAAAAGGAAAATAGAAAGAGTTGTGCAAGTTGCTAGATAAGCTACACAAACTTGAATGCGTGCATCCTGGCAAGTACATTGAGGACATTTACAACATTAAGGCACAAATGCAGACAATGGACACTGAGAGATACAGAGATGCACTAGTTCGAGCGCGTACTCGTCGGTATTTGGAGCAACAGCCTTGTAGTCGTTCGCTTGGTGATGAGCGTCGGCAGGCTCGGTCGAAGCAAGTTCTCGAGATAGAGTATACCGGAGCGATTGTTAATGACCAGGATACAATAATGAAAGCGTTCACGGATCATTACGAGAATATCTTTCAGTCTCATAAAGTAATTAAGAGTGAAGCTGTAACTGAAAACTTTATTTCGTTGCTGCCACAGCTCAGTCAAGAAGAATGCGATGACGTTGATAGAGACATAAGTATCAAGGAAGTGGAAGCAACCATTGCTTCGCTAACTAAAGGCAAAACTGCTGGGCCTGATGGCTTGAGTGCGGAATTTTATCAGTGTTTCTGCTCTATATTGGCTCCCTTCCTGCTTAAACTGTATGAAGAAGCTTACAGGATTGGATGCCTACCTGTCACGCTCTATTAAGGGCACACAGTACTTATCCCAAAAAGCAGTGATGTAACAAAATTGCAGAAAGTTGAGGGATATCGCCCCCTATCACTTTGCAACGTGGATTATAAAATATTTGCTATGATATTAGCTAGTCGCTTTCAAGAAGTAATTCGATCATTGGTGGGAGACAAACATGTGGCATTAGAGGAAGATCAATTCAGACAAATATCCACGTTGCACGGTCTGTGCTAGAGTGAGTGACAGAAAGTGCGGGTCAGGTTGCAATAGCTCAGGTTGATTTGGCAAAAGCATTTGATAAAGTTAATCACTGCTTCTTGTTTAGTATTTTAGAGCACATAAACATCGGATCTCTTCTTTTAAAGGCATCTCCATGTGTTATGCTAATGGCACAACAAGGCTAATAGTTAATGGTTGTCTATCTGAATCTATTTACCTCAGGGCATCGGTAAGGCAAGGTTGTCCCTTGTCACCTCTATTATTCGCTCTGTACTTGGAACCGCTTTGTGCACGAATTTTGAAGGATCATACCTTTCACGGGTTCAGATTGTTATCTAATGAGGTCTGGGTACTTCCCTATGCAGATGACATAGCCTTCTTCTGCGCTGACAAGAAAAGTGTGGAGACTGCCCTTGCCATAACGCAGCAGTTTTGCTCAGCTTCTGGTGCAACTGTGAACTTTGAGAAGAGTTCCGGATTTTGGTTCGGTCAATGGTGTACAATGCCAACTCACTTCGCAGGTATTCAGTGGAGGCAAGACTTTAGGTACTTAGGTGTGCCCCTCTCTCATTATCGCAACAGTAATCCTCACTGGTCAGCGGAAGTTGCAGAAGTACAACGTAAGGTTAACAACTGGCAGGGGCGGCAGTTGTCCATATTTAGCCGAGCTGAAGCTTGCAATCTGTTTCTAGCAACTCGACTTATGTATGTCCTGCTCGTATTACACTGCTCGCGACTTAGGTTGCAAGCTTTCCATCGTGTGTTTGCTACCTACGTATGGAGCTCACGTGTTGAGGCCATGCGGCGTGATAACGTTTTTCTTCCTCTTGAGAGTGGTGGTCTTGGCCTAGTTCACCTTTTTGTTAGGCAACTTGTCTCCCGCTTATTCTTCTTACGTGATGCAAACAGTCCTTTTCTAAGAGAGATGTTACAACTTAGATTAATGAACTAGCTTCCAGAAATAGTTGTATCGTCATCTGTCAGAGACGCACCAACTGCTCCTTGGGGCTTCTTGAAAGAGGTTGTTGAAGGCTTTCACTTTCTTAAAGCTCGCTTTAGCTTGGATTATATTTTCACTGCATCCCGTAAAGAAATTTCTGCTGCACTGATAGACACATTGTTTCCTGTTCCCCATTATCGTGCGCCTTATTTGGAATGTTGCTACTTAGATGTGCTCAAGCGTGTCCGTCGAATGATCATTCCTCCAGGGATCAAAACTTTTTTCTTTAACTTACATTCGGCAACCCTTCCTGTCAAAACCTGGTTAGAAAAAAGGGGCTGTTTCGTGCCGTGGTCTACAAACTGCCGTTTGTGTCCACATGCTGAAACGATTGATCACTGTTTTGTGGATTGTAGGGATGCCGTGTTCTTCTGGGACATTCTCCAAAGAACATCTAAAAAGATTTAGACATCACACCATACACAATTCGTTTCTCACCTTTTAAAGATTCCTATGACCCACCATATGACATGTTCATAGTACTTGGTCTAAATAGTCTTTGGCGCAGTGGAATGTGTGACAGGCACGCTGAACCACCGCGAAGCACTCGGTCATTTTTTCGGGAATCGGCTGTCTACGTTCGTAGTTTGTACGCTGCTCAAAAAACAGCGCCGGACTGGATGCCTTTATTGGACGCGTGCACATGCTTGCCTGACTTTTTAATATGTGCCTGTAGCGCCTTGTTTCTAGTGTTGCTGAAGAGTCTGCTCCCATGTAATAAAGAAAAAAAGTGGCTGTATGGCGTAGTGGTTACGACGCTTGCTTTGAGATCAGGCGTATGCGGCTTCGAATCTCGCCTTGGATATAAATGTTTCTTAATATCGCGCTTTTCTTTTTTTCTCTCTGTTTGCCAGCGCGGTCGGTTAAACCCCGGTGCCACGGCGGAAGCCGTGGTGCCGGGCGCCGACGCGAAGCGGCGGTCGTTGGGGTGTTGCGGAGCGCAGCGTAGCAACACCCCAAATAAAAAAAAAATACTGCTCCAGTCAGGTAGACTGCTCCCTCCCTGATAGTGAGATTATATTTGGATGATCAAAACAGTGATTCGTTTATTTAGGAATACCATCGATCCCCTAACAGCAGCCATAGTCGTGCCTAGTCAACACCAGCCCAGCGTGTTCTCCGTCAACGCCTCCTCCGTTCCAATGGCGGTGGCTAGAAACATTTTACGCGCGAGCGACGCACGGCGGCGCCAGCGGTCGAGAACTGGGCTTGGGCGCAAATAGAAATACGCGCCCGGATCATCCCTACGGTATGCGCAGCGTTTGCGGGAAGCACTGTGCTGCATGTGGTCTTGTCTGAGAAAGCGATAGACAGAGCGTGCAAGCGGTGGGCGGCAAGACATTTCCGATTTCAGCAGTTGACGGGACCTAGGATTGTGTCTTCTAGAATTCTACGTCTATCGAGCAACAACAGCTGGGTAAGTACGCTTTGAGTTTGGTAGTGCTTTGAGAGTGGCATTTACATAAAGAACTTGCTGCTAGAGACGGTAAAACTAAGACTTTGCATGTGCGGTACTCTACACGGGATCTTTGAAGGAGCTGTTGGTGTTGCGTGCCTCGGGGACGTCGTTGCCCTTATAAAAATGAATATTGAAATGTTGTTGGTATATAGTTGAGTAATTGTTGACACAATATCCTTTCAACAATGCCTCGATAGTTATTGAACGTGCACAACAATACCTCAACAATAAAGTTGTTGAGCGCTTCACAACAGTAAGATCATTGACTAATTGTTGTTGACATATTGTTGAATAACGTTGAGTACTATTGATAATTGTTGAGCAATATTGACATTGCGTGTGTGTGTTTTACACATACATATTGTTTTATTGTTCACTTAATCACCACTAAATATATAGAGTGTCACATAACTTGAACTAAAGGCCTATCTCTCGAGTCGTAACTGGGGGAGCTTGTGGCAAGACGACGCTGCCGCAGGCGTTCCGCTTCGTTTGCCCGAAATTCAGGGTCGGCGGCTCTTCGGTGACGTTTCGCCTGGGCTTCGGAAGCCGTCACGCTAGAATCAGCATGCTAGAGTCGGACGACAAGCTTCGCTTACTAGAATCGGACGACAAGCTTTGCTTACCTAAGATATGCCTTTGCTCACGTAAGATGCTTACGGCGACAAGCTTTGCTTTCAAATATATATTCAATGTCAATATTGCTCAACAATTCTCTATAATACTGAACATTATTCAACAATATGTCAACAACAATTAGTCACTGACTTTACTGTTGTGAAGCGCTCAACAACTTTATTGTTGAGGTATTGTTGTGTACGTTCAATAACTATTGAGGCATTACTGAAAGGTGATTGTGCCAACAATTCCTCAACAATATGCCAACAACATTTCAATATTCATTTTTATAAGGGTGGCTACGAGGGAGATGTTGTCCTGCCATGCTGTGTTCGCGTAGAGTAGCGCAAGTGCTTTGCGTTCAATTTCTTTTTCAGCTGTGTTGAAGTGCTGAGAGTTTTAACTGAATATATTCCAGCACATATGGTCGCTCCCGCTCATACACTTTATGTACCGCTCTGTGTAGCTCGGATCATGCATGCAGTAGTTATTGCATTTGTCGTTCTTACAATGCGCGAGAACATCAAGAGAACATGCGACTTTCAGGAAGACAAACTTCTTGAATATGCTCGTCAATTAGATAACGGGAACAGTTCTTTTATAAAAATTATTTGCGCTTCTGCTTCTTTCTCTTGCGAAATTGCGGCTGATGCTGCATTACATGTCGAATGTTTCGCGTTCACACAAACCAAGTTCACGAACGTAGTTGGTAAAAGTTGGCAATTGTTCTTTCCCTCGGATTTTCGCCCAAAGGGGGTAACAGGAAATCTTGTGTAGGATGTTTCAATTGTTTCGCTGTTTTTGAAGACAAATGTCGCTTCTTTGTTTATTTCATAAAACAAAACCTGTGTTGGGAGTAAAACACGAGAACAATATTTTGCACATATTGAACATCAGGCATTGAAGCACCTAAAAATCGTTTGAAGTACCTAAAATGCTGGCACGCCTTGAATCGCTTTGCGAGAAGTTCTTTGGGGCTGCAGTCTCGACTGTTCAATGTCCACTATGTTATGTGACTGTCGGGAGATATGCGGTGCTTCTTGTGTCCTTTCTGTCAGCTACTCATAAGCCTTTATGCAGAGTGTCGATCTGGGTGGCGCAAATGGTTAGGACAGGAAAAAAGATACAGACAGAATGAGCGCCAACTCACAAGAAGTTTTATTTCGCGAGAACATGCGCATATGTACAAAACTTCGATCCGCAGACTCAAAGGCTAAAGAAAAAATAAAATGAAAACACAGGTACGGGACTCAAAACGCTATCCCAAAGCCACATCGAGGAAATGAAACTCGCTCGTGAAAAGAGAAACAGAAGGTAAGCTGATGCAATAGTCACCCTTGTTCTTAACATGTTTCCATGAACTCTCGTGCTATCATATAACGGCTTCATCCGAGAATGCGCGGGTGCCCAAGCTGTGGCACACCGCCACACGAACCACAGTGGCACGGCAAATGCGAACCAGTGTTACGGTGGCTAGATGGGTAGGTGTGCCGATCGGCGCCACTGGAGCGTAGTTCACCGCTTCTCCGCGTCATGACGCAAAATTGGCGATGCGGTCAGTAGAACGGTTCCGCAGCGCGCGTCGTCTGCTACAGGGGGCTGGCGGACTGGCGGTGAGCAAAAAAAAAAAATAAAGCCCGTATTGGAATAGTTGTATGTCGTCTGCTCGTGTCAGTTTCAAAGGGGAAGAGCTCCGCATCTCTCGTACTGTTTGTAAGTTTCTAAGCGATGTGAAATGTTCCAGGTAGGAAAGATGACCGGCGAGATTAGCGGCGGCATTGCTCAACCAAAGAAGACCACCAAGGAGACCTACTGCTTGGCTCCAAACTGCAAGTCGGGCTCTAAACAGCGAAATGTTCGCCCCGAGCTGCTCAGTAGCTTGCTCAGTATCGCTACGGTGGCTAGATTGTATCGGCGACGTTAATGAGCAAGCGGTACACCGAAAAGCGTACGTCCATGAGCTCCTCGACATTGGAAATTTGCAAGCCGCACATGAGGGGCTCAGCGCCTGCGACATCGAGCACCGCTGCGCTGCTACAGGGAAAAGAAAAGTGATTCTAGGCTGATATTCTATATAGCAGGCTATGTAGCAAGGAAGTTCCTGCAAAGAGCCAAGTGCTCCGATTACTCAGGGACATTACTGAATTCAACATAATGAGTAGGTCAGGGCTGTTACTCCCTTCTGAAGCACTAAAAAACTGGTAGCATCGCTCGAAGACGCCTTCAAGCTGTGCTTCAGTTTAAATGAGTTACGAAGGAACAGTATATCGCTGACTTTGCATCCTTTCTGCAGCTGAATCACCCGAATTTGATCGGCTGTAAGCGGCACAAGAAAGAGCTCATAAACGGTGTTGTGAAGTTCTATTCAATTACACGCCTTTACTTTCCTGTCAAGGGCAATAACATGGCGTGCGAAAGCAACAGGGAGAAGGGAAAGCACCTGAAGATGAGGCGTGTGCTGTGAACAATGCTATGATGTGGTGTACCAACGTTGCGGCCTTGCTGGCGCTAGCTAATTTATGTTGGTGTGTCTGCTGACTCAAGTTACGAGAGCTTTTCTTGTATTTTAAATATATTCACGAATCTAGTCCAAGACATATTGCTTTATTTTATTACAATGAAACAGTGAACCATATGTACTTACCAACACAATTCTTTTCGCACCAATTTAGGTACCGTAACTGACGCAGCAATAAAACAATAGCCGGATTTCCCGAAATTGAAACATTAGAACTCGCTAAATATCATGTAAACACGGTTCTACATACCGGATGAAACCATTGAAGTATTGTTTTATGCATGGAAAAAATGCATTTACGTCTTTAATGCAATGGGCTGGAGCGCCGCGTTTATATCAATAAATGTGACCGATTGCCAAGCTAGAAAATTTACTTCATCATTTCGTTTTTTCTGACTAGACGACAACAAGTTCCTCATTCTGGCTTGGCCTACACTGCTCAGAACGGTATTATAACGCGCACTTCAAAGATACAATCAGAGGCAAGCGATACTTTCAGACACGCAGCTCGTCTACACAGCGCAGCCGCCGTTGCGCGCCGCTGAACCGTTCTACTGTCCGCAGCGCCAATTTTGCGTCATGATGCGGAGAAGTGGTGAACTACGCTCGGTCGGCACACCTACCTATCTAGCCACCGTACCAGTGTCATCCTTAATAGAGATGACATGTTTCCTTGATCGATCATTAACACCGGCCTGCTTTTGGCGGATTTATGCCTTGCCACAGCTAAGACGAATCCCATATACCACGCCTACAGAGCAGCGCAGATGCGACCTAGCAGGTTTGTTCTCGCTGCCAAAATTATCTGCTTTTTTTGAAACACGGGCGCAAAGCCTCGACAACTTGCTTGGTGCTGAAAACACCACAAGCACATCATATCAGTTCGTCACCTTTTTCAGGTTCTGGGCAATCTTGTGGATGTGAGGCACCACCTGGGGTCTTCTCTTTTGAGTGGAGTCAGGCATGCTAGCGATCGAGGGAATCCAGCCGATTCCAGCCTCAAGATATGCATAATAAAACTAGTATACACCATGTGCTCGCATAACTTGAGTAAGGCAGAGTGAGGGCATAGCAAATCAATAGTCCTTTTCACTGTTTTCGAGCGTTCCAAATCAATCGGGAGCAAATCCTTACGAGCAGGGAGCAGTTCATCCGGCACATGTGCTGATACTCCAAAGCCAAAACAAGTTCTTAAAATCGCAATTTCTTGTTGTCAGGTAGCTAATGAGTCAATGTTAAGCCGTTGTAATGTTGTCTAAAAGCTGTTAAAACATGATTCATTTGATCAGAGGTAGTCAACAAATGCTACCGTGGCAGTTTGAACGTCCAAGGTGCATCCCGGTGCCCCGTGCTGAGCGCCGATGTGGAAAAAGCATGACCTTGAAGTTCTCGTCAGTAAGCCCACATCAGGTTAAGAGCACAATTTGACATCTTCGGAGAAGCAACACAGGAGCAAAAATGGCAACACGGGCATTTTCGTGTATTCGTTCCGGCGCTTCAGAGGTAAATATGTTCTTGAGGAAGCACTAAAAAGTTACGGCAGAAGCCATCTCACGATGACTATCTACGGTAATGCGATTGACAGTCAAGCAATCAAGCAACTTGCGTTGTTCCTGCTACATCCAACACACTCTCTCTGGTATGGTCCGGCATTGCTAAGGCATTCGCTCACCAAGGTCACCCATAGGCATTACGGTATCACGATGGCTGCACGACGACGCCATGACGCGTGAATGATATGACGATGAAGGAATGACGTCGAATGAACGGCAAATGCGTTATGACGAGGATAACATGACAATAGTGAGATGACAATTCTAATATGACGACGATGGTATGATGACGACAGCGGGACGATGACGGAATGAGGACAATGAGATAACTGCGAGCCTATGACAACGATGGCGCGACGATGGCGACAACCAGACGACGAAACTGGATTGACAACGATGGCACGACCACGATGGCATCAAGATGATCGTATGAGAACGAATGCGTGACAGTGACTGTTTGACGATGACAATAGCTTGCCAACTGGGGCTGAATATCACGATTGAATGACAGCAGGATAGTTACGATAGAATGACAAAGAAGGAATGACGTCGATGAAACTACGAAGGCGGTATTATGACGGCGGCGTGATGACAATGTTATGACGTTCCTGAGGTGAATCTGATGGTGAAACGATAGTGAAGAGGACGATGACTGTGGGACAACGATGGCATGATGATGATGGTATGGAGGGAGTTTGATTACGAAGTTAAATTGACGACGATGGAATGACCACGATGACTACTGACGACTACCATGACAACGGTTGGAGGACGATATGATGGTGACGATGACATGACGACGACTGTGTCACGAAGACTGTATAACGACGATGGGGTTATGACGACGGCATGGCGAAAGTCAAATGACGTAGCTGTAGTGAGGACAATGAAATGACCACGACAGACCTCATGACGACGGTATGACAACTAATGCATGAAGGCTGTGTCACGAATAAGCAATGATGAGATCTGGATGACAAAGCCTGAATGATGATGATGCAGCGACCACGACGGCATCACGACCACGAGCACATACGTAGTGGCCCAAACTATTAGACATCTTAGTTCACTGGGTCGGCATGTAAGGGTGACGACGAGAGCATAACGAGAATCAGAGTGACGGCGATAGAATGAGCACTACGGTGTGATGGCCACGAGCCCATATCTAGTGGCCCAAGCTGGAAGACAACTTCGGCCACTTGGTTGGCGTACGCGACTAGACAGATAGATAGATAGATAGGATTAAAACATCTAAAGTAGGCAAAGAATGCTAAAGCGAATAAATAGGCCAAGAACAAGGGCTGGCTTTGAGCGTCATTCGTTATCCGGGTTGGCGGCTTAATTGGGAAATCATGAGAATGAAATGTGACTGCGAAGATACAATTGGTTCGGCATTCCGAGATATGGTCAAAGATACTTCCAGCCAGACTGGTATCGATTGTTGATGCAGTGTATCCTTTTGCCTGCCTTTTAGACAACTGTTTACTATAATAATTGTGCTGTGAATAGTCTATTTTTTGATTGTAGACGCGGCTATAACTGTTTCGGCCATTATCCAAATAGGTTACTCACGTACTACTTTTTATATTCGTAATAACTATCATGAGAGAGAAAAAAAAATGAAGCATTGGCGGCTTAATGGCTATGGCGTTCCGATCCTAAGTACGAGGTCTTGCTTTCGATTCCCGGCAGCGGTATCCCCATTTCAACGGAGGTGCAGTGCAAGAGCAGCGCCTACTTCATTTTTTTTTTCTTGACGCGTCGTAAAATTTTCAAATAATTAGGACTCGTAAACAGGTCAAAATGTAAACATATTGACACGTGCACTTGTTTATCTTTGTACCAGTGACCGCTTTTCACCAGCTAACGCATGTTAAACGATATCGCTCGGCACAGGACGCACCTAGATGTATCGGAAGTTTCTCGAAGGTTATCGATGCTTCTATCCGTTGTCTATTGTCACCGACGCTTATGTAATCTGATTGTATGAGCGACGCGAATTGTCTATACTTTCTGGAAGACACGCGGGCACAGGAGATTACTCTGGAACCTTCAATGACTCACGTATAAAAGCCGCCGCGTTTCGCCGCTGAATAAAATTCGACGATCGCCGACTGTGTTCGCTGCTATCGTTGTGCTTTGAGTGCAAGTTACTTTTGTGGGCGCAGGTTCGCCCAATAAAAAGTCTGTTTCGTCATTCACAGTTTTGCGACAGTTTTCTTCACCGTCACTAGTACGTGACAATATCGTGCCATAGAGTTAGGAATTCAACAAGAGGGGACACTCCCATAGAGCCCAGCGGCCGAATTGACTGCAGCGCGCCAAGCGGTCTGTATAAATAACTTCCGGTTTCGGTTTTGGGCGCGCGCATTTTGAACGCAAGCTAGCACGCCAGCTGCGCTCCCCCCTCCTTTTTTTTGCTCTTCGTGCGGAATCGGTTTATTATTTGGTAAAAATGATTGCGAACGATCTCGTAAAGTCTCATCGAATCTGTGCCACGTGAAATCTCACAAAGTAGACGCAAGACCTTTCGTGAAATGTGAAAATATTTATTTTGCTCTATATAAAAGCTCGTTCCGCGCTTTGTGCGTTCATCCAACGTTGTGACACCCGGTATCCAACGTTGAGACACCCGGTATCCAACGTTGAGACACCAGGTATCCAACGTTGAGACACCAGGTATCCAACGTTGAGACACCAGGTATCCAACGTTGAGACACCAGGTATCCAACGTTGAGACACCAGGTATCCAACGTTGAGACACCAGGTATCCAACGTTGAGACACCAGGTATCCAACGTTGAGACACCAGGTATCCAACGTTGAGACACCAGGCACCAGTTCCCGTATGAAGCTCCACCGGACAGCACCAGCTGAAAAAAAAGTAAATTACAAGCATGTTACATTTACAAGCACGTAAGAGCATGTTACAAGCATGTGTCATTTTGGTATTTAGACAAAGGAATACTGCGTGTAGAGGCGAATCGTGCGAAAGTGGTGAATGGGCGGCATTACAAACAAAAGCAATTCGCGTTTACATACATGGCGTAGCAAATACCCGACTCATCCCAAATAATACCATAAACCGCTCCCCCCATTTCCGGGCATTATTTCCTGCACTTTGGCAGCACAAATACACGGGCGACTTCGCGTTTCCAAAACTTGCCCTCGGGCGACGCGACGGTACGCTACATACACAGAGACGCACGCAACAGGCACTCAAGACAAATGCGTGGGTGCAATGCCCTTTTTCAGTCCTTTAGAAGACGGAATTCTCGAATTACAAGTTTGTTATGTTCGTCGGCGTTATCTTTCGCGCGTTCTGCCGGCGCCAGCAGCACACCCCATGTTATCACTCTTGGCAATCGCCCATCGCGTTTTCAACAGGCGTGAGTACCGAAAGAAGGTATGTGTTGCGGAGCCACAAAAAACGTCACAGACTTGTTCCTCTAAGATTCATTACACGCCAAACTAACTTTATCACCACGGCCGAGCTGCTTATCGCTAACTGCGTCAAAGCGCGCTGTGCGGCCAGCGTGCCTCAAAAGTACCCCAGAAAGTAACGAAATTACTTTTCAGTAATGTCTGGCGTCAGAGAAAGCGGCACAAACTTCTCCTAGCAAGATGCACTAGACTATGCGCCACGGCCGAGTTAGTTCTCGCTAACTGCGACACGGCGCCCTGTGCGGCCAGTGTGGCTCAAAAACCGAAATAAGTTACCATAATCCCCTAGGAAGCGTCGGAAGCATGTCACAGCACGATTCATGAACTCAAATTAACTGCGCCAGGATGGCCGAGCTGTTTTTCGCTAACTGCGTCTTAAGTCTCGGTCCCGTGCCATAAGCCTACTTGTGTCGTAGACTGTGAAACAAGATTTCTCACCTTGCCGTAGTCCAGTAGTGCAGTGGTGCCTTGTCCCAGTGCAGAAGGAACGCAAGAATACGCCGAGAGCCCAATAAACCAGGTTACAAAAAAAAAAAAAAAAAGAGGAAGAGACAGACGGGTCGCCGCGCGCGAGCGCTCAAACGCGCGCGCAGCCATCCTCGCTGGCTTCGGGGGAGTGTCTGGCGGATGACGCATGTATCTGGCGCGTCATTGACCTGTGGCTAGGTAAGGCGAGGAAAATAAGTCGCAAAGCTTAAGTTCATTTATACGCAAAACGTTTTAGTTTTCGCGGCAAAGAATTTAAAAAATAAATCAATGCCTGTTAACTTAATTTTACTTTATTTTTTTTTCGATGCTCGCGGCAGCTAACGTTCGGCGTCAAAAGTATAGCGTGACGTATGGTGACGTGTTTCCTGTTGCCAGTTTTTGCCGAGTGTCCCCTCTTGTTCAATTTCTTTCTCTATGATCGTGCCGAATGCCATGCATGTTGTTAACAGCATTCGTGGCCTGTCTATTCGTCGTATCTTACCACTGAATGCAGCGGATGCGCGGGTGCTCCAGGGGTTCGACATTCCCTCTGTGTCGCACTTTCCGAATTGCTGCTTGGCTGCAGGATGAATTGAAATTGGTTGCCCACGTCAAGTGTGGCGGCCACGCCCGCCCGGAGAAAACCGGCGCCGCTGACTGACGAAATGAGGACGCTGACTGACGAATGAGCACGTGCAGCGTAGATCGAGAAAACAACTAACACGCGAGCTAGTAAGACGAAGTTCGCGCACCGGCGTGCTCGTCAGTTTTGTGGAATTACGAGACGCGCTGTGTTACCAGGCATTCCATGAAGTCGCCAAAGGAAAAATTTGAATATGAATTTGCATTGGTGGCATGGAACATGTAGATGTCCATTAGGAAAACTTACAGGTCTCATAGCACTGATAGGATATTGTGCAGGTCTCATGGCCAAGAATACAAGTCCCATAGAGATTTTTGTAAGTTGTGTATGCAGAATATTCTTTCAGGACAACACAGTGTTTTCTGAGGGAAAGCCTATTCCGGTGGGTGTAGAATGCAAAAGCGCTCGTGTAACGTCAATAGGTGGCAAAAATGATTCCGGTGTACCCAACTACGCGTGGCTAATCATCGCATTTTTATTTTGACTTGTTAAAGCCCAAAAATAATTTTAAAGCATTTTTGGGGGGGTTTCGGCGTCCGGACACAATACAGCTGTGAGTGTTCCTAGAGGCAGCTGGCGGCAACACTTCCTACACTACCCCTCTCTTTCTGAAGGCGATGGAACTGGCCCAAGCTGATGTTCGGCGACGGCACGACATCCCGCTGGCCAAAACCGCTCTTCCTAGGAAACCAATTGTGGATGCGGTGGGGCAAAAAAACAAGAACGATGTCATGGAGAACATGCACCCGTAGATCCTATCACAAAACACTATTTTCTCGGCATTGGTTTGCACAATAACTTCGATGCGTGTGCACGCGCTTTTCAATTAAGAGACGGCCGAATAATATAGTTGTGCTTATCAGTATGAGCTATCGATAGGAACGTGGACGCCGCCTTCACATTTTCTTGAAACCATTTTATGCGTTTCAATGCGCCTCAGCCTGTCATCGCACACTCCCGGCCCGCATTGTTGAGTTATATATTTTGCGGCGAAAATAACATTGCTTGCTCTAAGCGAAAGTAACGTAGTGGCCTTTGTTTAAGGCGACGTCACGTCTCGTGGAAGAACGCATGACGACTTGCTTAGTGTTGTGGGGCATCTTCTCTAACCTTTGATCACACTATTGCTCAAACGTAGCATGTACATTTCTTATCGGCGTGAGAGTTTGTATAGTAATAGGAGATAGCAGAGTCAAGACAATTTATTAACTGAAAGTACCGGGCAATTAGGTCATTATCTACATGTACAAAAATTTCCACAATGTTCCCCGCTGAGTGTACTTGCCACATGGAGATTTTTGACTGTAGCAAGTATAGTTATTTAAGCCTTCATGTCGCGTATGTTGTATACAAAGTAGTGCAGACATAATTGGCTACGAAGGCTGGTGCCGTAAATTAACCATTGTATTTTACTGAAATCTAGTGGACTTTCTAAAGCCGACCTTCTTTGCCACAGATCAGTAGGTGCCACGAATTACAAATGGCCCACGTAACACAGACGGTGCCAATAAGTGTGCTGGTGCCCGTACTCTAGCGAGCAGATTGACTTCAGAAGGAATGTGTGCGTGGTTAGTCTGCATTTAGTCCTTTTTATCTTTTTTTTCCTTCTTCTTCTTCTTGCGTTTGTTCACTTTTTGTTTCACGCTGTCCTTTGCTTTCGTGAACTTTTTCTTGGTGCTTTGGACTGCTGAACTTGCCTTCTTCTTTGCCTTCTTCAGTACACCTCTGGCTTGGCGGTGTAGGATTATTTCCCGCTTTCTTCGTTTGAAACCGTGCAGCGATTTCCGCATGTGGCAAATCCCATTCGTGCAGTGGGAAACCTGCGTATGCATACGGCAATTAGTGGCAGTAGAAAAGTGAATTGTTGAGCGAGACACAAAGCCACAAAAGGTGCGGCCTAATTGGGCAAAATCCGGACTCTTCGGTAAAAGAATGAGAAAATAGATTAAACCCTTTGGATCTCTGGAAGGTACGGCGTTCCTATCGGTAGCTCATACTGATAAGCACAACTATATTATTCGGCACGGGTACGGTACAAGTTGTGACTTCTTATATATACTTGAGTATGTTGTCCAAGGCAGGTGCAAATAGTAACGCACTGACACCTTTATACGACAAATCTGATTGTTTATTGGCTTATTTTCATATTTTGAGGCTGCAAGTAGACCAGAGAGCTTTATATTATATATTGAGCGTCTGCACCACGCATCGAATGGTCAATCGCTCCTTGATCCGTCTGATTCCCCTCCTCTGTTTTTCCGCGTGGGTAATATGGCGGCATCATTTACGAAGATTGCTGCCATTTCTAAACATGCGGCTTTAGTTGCGTCTCCGCCCCCGAGAGATATCACCAAACACGTATTCTCCATTTACCTTACAATCATTGACATACACAAAAAATTGTGATATGCCTGTTTCGACTGATTCCATTTGGCTCAGTCACACATGTTTGAAAGATTTCCACATTATCTTCAAGTATTCACAGATGCATCTCCATACAGCGACGGTCAAGGCGCCTCTACAACTCTTTTCTGCCCTTCGACTCAAGTACGATGTACACTTCATATACCCCATCCAGCCTCGTCAACAACTGCGGAGCTAGCAGCGTTAACCACATCTAAGATAGTTATCTTTACGGAATCCTGCGCTGCCCTTAGCAGATTACAACGGAGTCAGATTGATTGTGCATTTGTGCGCAGCATTAATGACTCTGCAAAAAAAAAAATCATCACTAGGGGTATCTCTCGTTGCCCAATGGATACATTCACACGAAGGGATCTCTGGAAATAACGACTGTAATGACTCATAACGACTGTGCCTGACATTTCCGCACCTGATATTGGAGTGTCCCGCTTTCAGTGCGCAGCGCATGTCTGCGGTGTACGACACTAGACGAATGTTGTACCCAGTGGTTGTGCGTCTCGACGCTGTCCGGCTCATCGCACTCTGCTTACTTTTCAAGAAATAACAACTTAGGTTCACGTTTGTAACTCAGAGACTGCTTCTTCTAGTTAACATTTTTTAGTAGCGTGACCTGCAGTGACCAGTCCTACTGTATGTGACCTGTACTGTGTGTTCTAATTTATTCTTTGAGATTTGTCATCTTGCTCTTTCTATCCTCTTTCCTCCCTTTCTTCCTATCTTCTATTTCTGTTTCTATCTCCTCCTTTCCTAAGAGTAGGCAGGACGCCCCTTCCGGTGGCAGTTGCCAGCCTGCTCTTCGCTTTCCCTTTCCTGTCTAATGTGTAATATATGTTTTCAAATCAAATGATAATAATATTTATCGCTAAACAGTAGTCGTGCGAATTATAAGCTCAGCGAACTGTGTTAATGTGATGAACTTGTGGTCTCATTTGAAAATCTTACTTCGCGGAGATCTTGAGACAAATCCCGGCCGCTCTATTGAAGAACTGCTGCATCTTATTTTGAGACACAGACACAAATGAATTCTGAGGATTCTTAGTTTGAACAGAAACTTTATAATGTGGCGGCGACATGCGCGAGACTGGAAGGTCTCAACATCACTATTTGCAACCTGGCACACACAACTAAACAAGAAAATTGTTGAATTAGAGGACAGGGCTAGGAGGAACAACATTATTGTGTGCGGAGTCCCGGAGAGTCTCTATGAAACAAAATGAATTGAAAAATCAGTTGTGAAGGGTATCTTTTCTGATCACTTCGGTGTGGAAATGACGTCGATAGAAAAAATTCACCGGCTGAGGCAAGAGGAAAGGGACCGAGAGAGACCTGTTATTTTGAAGCTTTATAACCACAAACAAAAAGAAGAGGTTTTTCAGCACCGTATGAAACTGAAAGGAACAAACATAAGCATTTCGCATGATTGCTTGTCTGAAAAGCAACGAAGAAAAACAAATCACCGCCCAAGCACTCTGCACAAATGGCTAACCAGCGAAGTTGAAACGTGCGGCCCCGGTGTTTATCACTGGGTTAATCCCGATGGCTCATTAAAATCTTTCTCAATTATTGGTTACGTCTTTGGGTTTCTTAATGAGGTTGCACACACGTTCGGCTGCGACGGAGAAAATGACGTCACTGACGGTATGCCCGCAGTCCGCCGTTGTCGCTTGCGTTCGATGTCTCGAGTTTGCTCGGTGGCGTGGTTAGTAGCATCCGCCCGCCCATTGCCGCTTGCGATTCTTCAAAATTATATTGCTTCAAAATTAAATCTGTCCGTGACGTAAGGGAATGAATGGCTCATAGCCCCTTCAGCGATGCCTCATACCTCCGTAAACGCGGCCACCCCATTACGACGACAGAAGAGAAGGGAAATTCTACGCTGAAATAATGAGCGTCAACGGAGCCAGCTGTGGAAGAACACGATGACGCTCGAGCTATTGCTGATGATGATAGTTTCTGCGCACATCGGACGGACGGATTTTGGTTTCGCCTAGCCATATACATCTTTGCTGTAAAAGGAAAGAACTGTGTCGCTCTACGAAACCAGACCTAAGGGCTGTCGCGAAGGTGTGGCTTGTTAATGACAGCCTTTTATCAACGAAAGAGCTCACGCATTTGACCTGTGCGCTCATGCTAGTGTACAAGCGCCTAAATATTCAGTTTCTGCGCCTCGCGGCAATGTACGCGTATGACATAAAAAGCCACAGGAAATAAGGCTTATGAATGTTAACGCACGAAGCATTGTAACAAGCATGAACAAATTTAACTTATGGCTTTGTTATATAATGGAATAAGGGAAGTTTGGTTGCACATTGACATTCAGAACGTTGAGGTATTTGCCAGGTGCTATAACTTTACTCGCAAAGACAGGACGAGTAGGTGTGGTGGAGTTGCCGTATTGACTAAAAAAAACGTTGAAATATGAATCGCTCCCGGACATCGATGATCATGTAAGTGTTTAGTGCAGGTTATTTGTCGGTGAAACTATACCACTTATTGGCGTAGTATATACAGCACCAATACATTCACTGGATTTTTATAGAATATTTATGCTCATTTGTGTGCAATCACAAATATACGAAGCAGAATAGTACTTATGGGCGATTTCAATTTACCGGGTGTTGATTGGCATAGCCGAATTCCAGGTTTCTTAAATTGCTGCCACGTGGACTTAACGCTAGAAATATTGGTAAACCGCAGCCTTGAGGAAAAGTGGTGAATTGCCGAACACGAATACAGGGCCATTGCCAGTCCATTCTAGCCTTAATATTTTTGTATGATAATACTTTCAGCCATGGTGTCACTTTTGAAGATGGGATTGCAGACCATAAATTTGTAGTAGCTGTGCTTAGTGCGACGAAAGAAAAATTAACTAAAGCCCGAACAGCCTACGGGTGCGATTTTCAACGAGCTGATGAGACGTCAAATCTGGATATTCTGGAAGTTGGTTTCGGCTTGCTTCCACAGGTAAAAGATGTTAACAAATTGTGGGAGTACTTTAGGTCCCTAGTATCAGACTGTTTATCTCACTTTGTTCATATGAAAGTAAAGCGAATAGAAAGGGCCAACCAGTGAGCAACCCGCAATATTATTCATTCATATTGTTACGCGAACGAAGGATTAAGCACTGGAGATTATTCACAAAGTATATTTACAAGAGAGAACTGCAGCGCTGGCAGTTCGTATTCTTCGTCGGGGCGACCGCGCGACTCTTCCACAAGAAAGACATAATATTCATGTATCATAATCCCCGGCGGCAGAAGCACCGTCCCGGTCCGTCTAAATATCGGTGGTAACAAGAAAGTAATACGGCTTGAGGCGTTCGACATGCATAACGTCAGTGAAATTCGGGGCAGATGAGGCACTGGTACTGACTGGGGCGATTTCATAAGTAACTGGAGCCACGGCACGTAGCACTCTATATAGTACCGAGACTGGAGTTTTTCTGACAGGCCAACGTGACGAGTCAGGGACCGCATGAGGACCTGAGATTCAGGCGAAAAGTGGACCTCTCTGTGTTGACGATCGTTCAAATGCCGTTGGTTCTCTCGGAAGGTCAGGAGGCGAGCGCGGGCAATTGCGCGTGCTTGGGCTGCCCTGGTGATGGCGTCAAGTGCATATTCGCTGGTCTCTGCAGCGGTGGATGGAAGGGATGTGTCCAGTGGCAATGTGTGTTCACGGCCGAACAACAAAAAGAACGGGGAATAACCGGCAGTGTCGTGATGCGAAGAATTGTAGGAAAATCAGACATAGGGTAGGACAAGGTCCCAATGAGTATGGTCGGACGAGACATACCTTGCAAGCATGTCTGTCAGGGTTCGATTCAGACGCTCCGTGAGACCATTAATCTGTGGATGGCAAGATGTAGTCAGCTTGCGCCTGGTTGAGCAGGACTGCAGGATGTCAGCTATGACTTTAGAAAGGAATGTCCGACAACGGTCAGTGAGCAGTTGGTGTGGAGCTCCATGCTGCAGAATCATGTCGCGTAAAGGAAAATCGGTGACATCTGTGGCGCAGCGCGTGGCGTAATCTGTCGCCACAGCGACCCACCTGTTGCCAGACGGTGATAGAAGGACAGGGCCAAGTAAGTCCCAGCCAACGCGAAAGAACGGCTTCAAAGGAATGTCCAGCGGTTGGAGGCACCTGGCAGGGAGCGTCAAATGTGTTCGTCGGCGCTGACATTTCTCACAGGCCGCAACGTATTTCCGGACAGAGTGGGTAAGGCCTGGCCAGAAGCAGCGTCGGCGAATCTGTTCGTAGCTGCGGCAGACGCCGAGGTGACCTGCAATTTTTAAGTCGTGGAGTTCTTGGAGAACAGCTGACCGGTGTTGCTTAGGGCGTTAGTTGTGGCGGTTTAATACACAATCCCGGAGAAAAAGTGAGTGAAGGGACATATCAGTAGGCGAAGATTCCAAGCGATCAATGATGGCGCGCAAGGTGGCATCACTGCGTTGCTCGTCGGCGACGTGTAACAGCTGTGAAACGGAGAAAACGCAAGCGCCGGCATCGGTGTCAGGGTCTGCGGGTGTTTCGTCCACTGGATAGCGTGATAAACAGTCTTGATGTAGGTGGCCCGACTTGTACAGCATACTGCATAGGAATATTCTTGCAGTCGCAGAGCCCAGTGACCAAGCCGGCTGGTAGGATCCTTGAGTGAGGAAAGTCAGCAGAGCTCGTGGTGGTCCGTGATTGCAGAGAAGTGCGAGCCATACAAGTACGGGTGGAATGTGGAAACCGCCCAGATGAGAGCCAGGTATTCACTACCTGTAATCGAATAGTTGCGCTCCGCTGCTGTGAGGAGGCGGCTGGCGTAGGCGATAACACGACCTTGACCCTGTTGGCGTAGGGCTAAAGCGGCTCCGATACCGTGACCACTGGCAACGGCACGGACCTCTGTAGGAGAGGACGGGTCAAAGTGGGCCAGTATAGGTCGCGTGGTGAGAATGTTGGTCAGGTGTGCAAACGCGGCAGCTTGAGCGGGACCCCCGTAAACGGCCGGTCCTTCTTCAGAAGATCTGTAAGTGATCGGGCAATCGCTGCGAAGTCTTTAACGAACCGTCGGAAGTAGAAGCAGAGTCCTACAAAACTTCGGACGTCTTTGATAGACAGAGGTACAGGAAAAGACCTGAGAGCACGAATTTTCTCCTGGTCTGGTTGATACCGGAAGCGTCGACGAAGTGGCCCAGCACTGTAATCTGCCGACGACCAAAGTGACAGTTAGATTAATTTAGTTCGAGCCCAGCCTCGCAGAGGACTTGTACAGCTGATAAGCGCTCAAGGTGGGTCTGAAATGTAGGCGAAAATACAAGAACGTCATCTAGGTAGCACATGAATGTTGACCATTTGAACCCTTGAAGCAAGATTCCATCATACGTTCGAACGTTGCTGGGGCATTGCATAGACCGAATAGCTTAACTTTGAATTGATATAGACCTACAGGGGTGACGAACGTGGTCTTCTCTTGGCCCTTTTCATCTACAGAAATTTGTGAATAACCAGACCCAAGGTCTATTGATAAAAAGTAATTGGCACCGTGGAGACAATCGAGGGCGACGTGAATGCGAGGCAGGGGGTAGACGTCTTTTTTCGTAATTCGGTTTCGATGACGATAATCTACGCAGAAACGCCATGTGCCCTCCCCCTTTTAAACAAGCACAACGGGCAACGCCCAATTGGGCTCGACGAGGGTTCCACAATATCTTTGGCAAGCATCTTGTTCACTTAATCTTGAATAACCTTGGGCTCTGAAACAGAAACTTGATATGACCGGCGATGAATAAGAGTGGCATCACCAGTATTTATGTCATGCTTAACAATTGAAGTCTGGCCCAATTGTCGATTGTTGAGTTCGAAGATGTCGTGGTAGGAAACCAAAGGGTGACACAGAGCTGCTGCTTGTTCAGGCAATAGGTCCGCATAAATCATGCGACTAAATGATGCGTCAGGGCAAATATCATGCTGTGGACATGGTGAAGAATCGGAGCAGACGTTTACTTAAAACTTCGTGACGTGGTCATCTCATAAGCGTTGCAACCAACATGCCTTGGGGTAGAACTTGTTTTGTCTGGGCAAAATTGACGATGGGGAGGCATGTCCGGTTATTGGCGACGCTTACGACGTAGTGCACATAGTGATATTCCGCACCAAAATGACATCAGGAACAGGTGTGGCGACGTAATCACTATCGGGCACAGGGAAAGGTGATAGCAAATCGACGGAAGTCAAGGCTTTAGGCGGCAGCCGGACAAAGGCGGTCGTACTACAGTAGTTCGGCAGTTCGGCACAAATATGGGCGAGTAGAGGAAGTTCAAGGGAAAGGGTACCGACAGAACAGTCGATCAAAGCTGAATGCGCCGTAAGAAGGTCGAGGCCGAGGATTAGGTCACGGGGACAATTGGTCAGCACTGTAAAAAGAACTGGAACGTGGTGGTCGGCGATAGTTATACGGGAAGTACACATTCCAGTGACGGCAACAGTGCAGCCAATGGCGACGCGTACGGCTCGTGTTGTAGCAGGCGTGAGAACATTCTTCAGTCGACGCCGGATGTTATAACTCATTATGGACACCTGGGCTCCAGTATCTATTAGCGCCGTCAAAGGGACACAGTCGACGTGAACATCAAGTAAGTTCTGGTTCATTGGGAGCGTCAATGGCGGATTTCGACACGACGAAGATAATGAAGCACTACCCCCAGGAGCTGCATGGTCTATATTTCCTTCCGGGAGGGTTCATAATTGGTCGGTGACGAATAGTGGCGTGGCTGGGGCGACGGGGACCGACGGCGCTGAGGTGACGGCGAAGGAGCGGGACAGCTATCATCGACGGATACGTCAGAGGCACGAGGCATGCCGCGAGGCGAGTAGCGGTGAGGAGACGGGGAAAAGTAGCTCGAATACGGGGACGTCCAGGAGGTGCGTCAGTGGCAGCAACGGAGGCAAATTGGCTTGTCGTCCGGAGTTTCCCTACTTCATTTCCATTTTACATTTTTATTTACCCTAAAGGCCCATCGGGCATTACATAGGGGGGGGGGGGGAGACATTTTTATTACAATGAACACTAAAAGTTACATGCACACAACAAAGAATATAGCGGTCCTAATAACACTTGCATAAACGCTCTTGCATAATGAAGTATACATAAAAATCGTCCACAAAGGTGGGAATATGCAAATGAAAAAAAAGAAAAATATTTACAGAAAGCTGTTGCATAAATAACTATATGGACAATTCGTCCACTAAGGTGGGAATATGCAAACAAAAAAGAAATATATTTACAGAAAGCAGTACAGCAATTTCAACATGCAGATACTGAAGCGTGGGATGATTTATTTGATACATGATGACATAATAACTGAAAAACATCGTAATGAAAGTTAGAAGACATGCTATTCGCACGTGTCAAAACTACCAAACATCTTTGTGGTTATGCCAATGGATTTCGGTAAGCGATAAGAATTGATTTAGTGCTCCTGAAAATTTATCAGCATTTGCTTCTTCAGCTACTGATCTCGGCAACTGATTTCACTCCTGGATTGCCAATTGCAGAAATGAAAAACGAAGTAGGTCGGTGCGGGCGAATGGTTGACGAACTTTAAGAGAGTGGTCTAAACGTGGAAACGTTGCAACTGGTGTCGTTATTATTGTGGTAGTGAAAGGTGTAGGGTTGTGATATACCTTATGAAAGAATATTAAACGAAACGCCTTCGTGTTCTTGCTAGTGTTGCAAGGTCAAGGCTGTCTTTGATTTTAGATACACTTGAAAAGGAAGAGTAATCCAACACGATGAACCTAGCAGCTTTGTTTTGTAATGATTCTAGGCTCTTCGTGAGGTATGCTTGATGAGGGTTCCAAATAAGTGAACAATACTAAAGTTTGGATCGAACTATTCAGTTGTAGACTAGAAGTTTTGTGTCCTTATTTGCTTCGCGAAGTGGGCGTCGTAGAAAGCCAGGAGTCCGGTTTGATTTTTCAAATAGCCAGTCAATATGTGTGCTCCAGGTCAGATTAAAATTTGAATGAACACCTAAATACTTAAATGACTCAACTGGTTCAATTGCCTCATTATTTATTGTATCAGTGTGTGACACAAAGTTATTACAAGTAGTAAACCGCATTAGTTTTCTTTTCTTAGTATTATTATTCATCTGCTAATGATGGCACCACTCACTTAATTTCCGCAAGTCATCAAATTCTTCGCAATTGCTACGGTCAGTAACAACATGATAAATAACGCAATCGTCAGCAAATTGACAAATTTTTGAATTAATACCAATGTGAATGTCGTTAATAAAAATTATGAACAACGTTGGCCCCTGGTGTATACACCAGACGTGACAGGCTCGAAGTCTGACACAACGTTTTCAACCACTACCGCTTGGTGCCTATCACATAAATACTCTTGAACCCAGTCGATCACTTTATTTGACTCTGTAGGGTTGCTGTGTTGCGGTATCTGGGAGGGGAATACAGATCGCTGCGAGGTGCAGCTGTCGGTACCGGTTTGGCGTCAGGTCGGGAGACAGAGCAGGCAGCAGGAAAACCGAGGTTGGCAAATTGTTGAATGAATGGGAGAGATCGCTGGGGCTGGTTGGTCAATGGTGGGGTCAAGTGGGCGTGGATGGAACGGGGCAAGACTTGTAGCCTCGAGCTCGCGGCGAACAATACGTGTGACGTTCTCATTGGAGGGGGAGTGAAGTGGTAAGGCCGACGCAGGACAACGTTGCAGCCGTGCTAGGGAGCCGGGAGAACTGTGGAATGACGCGTTGTCTTTTGGCCAGCTCAAAGCGGCTGCATTCCTTGACAATGACGTCAATGCTGGAAACATTGTTGAAGATGAACAAGTTGAACGCATCGTCCACGATCCCTTTGAGAACGTGGCCTACTTTGTCAACCTCGGCCATTTTCTCGTCGACTTTCCGGCAAAGACCGCGCACGTCTTGTATGTTCGAGACATACAATTCAGTAGCAGACTGAACTCGGGTAACAAACTCTGTTCTTGTTGCAGCGAGCTGCCGATCGGTCGGATTTCCAAAGAGTTCGCTGAGCTTCTCCTTGAAAGCATCCCAACTAGAGATCTCGTCCTCGTGTGTCCGGAACCAGACACGAGGTGTCCCGCCGAAGTAGGATAGTACATTCACTAGCATGATGCAGCGGTTGTTTCGGCTAACACGCTCATACAAGCTGAGCCCGTCCTCAACGTCGACATTATCTTGGTCGGAGAATGTGCCAGGATCGCGGGGATTAGTAACAGCGACGTACGTTGTTGTCGGGGTCGCAGGAGTAGAAGCAGGCGAGGTGTCACTGGGAGTCATGGCGGAAAGCAGGACGGTGCGGCCGCTGCGGAGCTCCATGGCGAGGACGGGGAACGGCACTCTTCACCAAAATGTTACGATGACGAAGGATTAAGCACCTGAGACTATTTACAAAGTATATTTACCAGGGACAACTGCAGCGCTGGGCAGTGTAGCCGACAGATCGAGAGCAAGAAGCAGTTCGTCTGTTTCGTCGGGGCGCCCGCGCGGATTGTCCACAAGAAACACGCAATATGCATGTATCAATATTATACATTTGTTGCGACGTGCACGAAAGAAAGGTTTCGAAGATAGATGCAACAATTTCATGGCTTGGCACGCAGATACGAAGAGAGCTGAAAGATGCCTGAACTCGTTTCTTTTCGACTACGCTGACCGATTACTTGTTACAAAAAAGAAAAACTATGGGGTTTTACGTGCCAAAACCACGATCTGATTATGAGGCACGCCGTAGTAGGGGACTCCGGAAATTTGGACTACCTGGGGTTACTTAACGTGCACCTAAATCCAAGTACACGGGTGTTTTTGCATTTCGCCCCCATCGATATGCGGCCGCCGTGTCCGGGATTCTATCCGCGTCCTCGTGCTCAGCAGCCTAACACCATAGCCACTGAGCCACCACGGTGGGTTGATTACATGTTTCACAACCCGAAAAAATTTTGAGATACTTATCTTCTTCACAGCGAATGATACATTGTGGTAGAGTCCATGCAACCGTTTGCTGTGAACTGGTAAGAATGACTGAGGACATTAACTACTTTGTTATGGTATTTTTCTCTAAGAAAGAATATACGGTGGAAGAAGCTGAGGTAAACTAGGAACGTACTAGTGAGGTCATTATTTCTAGAGAAGCAATCGTAGTACTACTTCTATACCTAGGTGTAAGGAAAAGTTCTGTTCCTCATAATATATCGAATGCGTTTCTTAAACATTACTGTGAATGGCTTTCTAATTTTTAGTTGAAATGTTCACTGCTTCTCTCGAAATGTCGAAATGGGTGCCTTACCGGATGACTGGTTAGTTGCCCGCGTGATTCCGATTTTAAAAGCTGTAGACAAGCTCAGAGTAGGCAATTGCCATCCCATCTCGATAACATGCGCCGTATTCAAACTACTTGAACATACCAGTAACAAATATCTGGTCCAGTATGCAGAAGGCAACTTATACGATCCTAAGCAAGACGGTTCCCGCAGGCTTTTGTAACCCATTACGCAACTCTTTGAGAGAATTCAGTATTTCGCGGATACTATAAACCAGTAAGCGCAAGTTGACGTTATTGCTCAGGATTTCTCTAGAGCTTTTGATATAGTCTGCCACGTAAAATTTATTAAAAAACTTAAAACGTATGGTATAAGTCCCATGATAATAAAATAGATTGAGGCGTTCTTGTGTAACAGGCAGCAGTTTGTGGAAATAGCCAATGAGTATTCAGCTTCTTTGCCCGTAGCCTCTGGGGTGCCCCAAGTATCCTCAATAGGACCCCTGCTATTGTTGCTTTACATCAACGATATTGCTAAAGAGGTCGACCCACAGATTGAGGTTCGCCTGTTCGCGGATGACTGTCTGTTATTTTGTTGAGTGTGGAGCGTCCACGACCAATTTGTGCTAAATGATTCCCTAAACATAATTTCTATTTGGTGTGCAGCGTACGACGTGGAAACTAACTTCGATAAATTGGTCTGCATGAGTGTTACAGCAAAAAAATCACCATTGCAATTTATTTACAAAATTGGACGTAAGGAAATTGGACGAACAATAAAGATCAAATATCTGGGTGTTACCATCACACATAACTTTAGTTCGAACGAACATATTGCAAATATTTGTGGACCGGCACAGCGAAAGCTGGGAATGCTGCAACGGAAATTAAAACAAGCGTATCTTGACGTAAAGCGGAAGGCTTACACTGGTGCTGTTCTACCTACCCGGGAGTACGCGAGTATAGCGTGGGACCCGTACGGACTAACTCTAGTAAATCAGAGCGAGCGAGTACAGCGTCTTGCTGTGTGCTTTATTTTTTCTAAATACGACAGGGCTGAATCTGTTATGCATTGATGGATAAGGCAAACCTTTGAAATATAGCTTTACGCAGCAATATAGCCAGGTTAAATTTTTTTATCAACTGTACAATGGCGTGTTGTACATGCCATTGCCATTGGCCTCGGGGGCACAGACGGGGTTTTGCAGAGCTTGGGTAATTGCCTCTCAGGCTGAGGGAGAGTTCCGGCGATCAGGCCTGCCGAGCATAGATAAGGGCAAATAAAGATAAGTGGCTGTGCTTGTGACAGGTAAAGCAGCGTTACCAGCCTCGTTCAGGTAAGCCACATGCGTAGGAGTCTCCCTTCTCAGTCTCAGCATGTGCAGCCTGGTCGCAAACGCCGCATACATAAAGGCAGGCTTTGTTGCTGAAAAAATCGTACCTCTGCTCCCTCCGACACCAGGACTAGCCACCCACGTCCCCTCGTAACTCCCACATCGTGTTGCACGTAAAGTGGGACTCAGTGCGCTGGTGTTGCCATATACCAAAACGACAACGAAATGTACCGGCGTGTCGGTTTACATACCTTCATACATACGACCAGACGCCGTCTTTTCACGTCATGCCATCATTGACACGGATGCTTGCATGGGCACCGGGAAGTACTAAATAATAGGAGCGCTTTTCGGAGCTGTGTACTAAGCCACCCTACGCTAATCACAAGGTCAAAACATCTTTTGCACTGATGCTGCCTAAATAAAATTTTCTCACAACTGTGTCATTCCTTGTCACGATAAGTAGAAGAATAAGTACATGTTGCTTATTGTGAGTGGGGACGTTAGAGCAGATATAAACAAACCTCGAAACTATTGGAGAATTGGATTCATGTGCAAAACCTATGGTATGCGTCTAATTCAGCCTGAAAGAAAAAAAAATGGCGTTTTACGTGCCAAAACCACGATCTTATTATCAGGCACGCCGTAGTGGGGGACTCCGGAATAAGTTGGACCACCTGGGGTTCGTTATCGTGCACCTAAATCTAAGTACAGGGGCGTTTTGCATTTCGCCCCCATCGAAATGCAGCCGCCGTGGCCAGGATTCGATCCCGCGACCTCGTGCTTAGCGGCCCAACACCATAGCCACTAAGCAACCGCGGTGGGTCTGAAAGAGAACACCTTGATTTTCTACGAAGGTCATGATTTGGGGTTGCATAGACCCGGTCTTTGCCACGGGTGTTGAGAGTATAAATGTATGCAGGTATCTTTCGTACATCTCTTTACTTACTCACGCCATAGCAATTCTGCCAACTTTTGCCGAGCCCCCTTCAGCATCTACGCAGTCAACTATCTTTGTTTATGGCTGATTATAATCTTCGCGCCTGACCAACCTATGTAAGATGCACACCAAGAACGGGACCTGATGAACTGCTTTCATTTAAAGCATATCTGCAAGCTAGATCTCAAATAGCAGACACGAAAGATGTTATGATGATAGTTCACCAGCAACGTTCATTAACATTAAAACTGCCTTGTATCTGTTTCTATTGCAAATATTCACACGTGCACATTGGTTATGTTATTGCGGAGACCGCATTTCACCGGCTAACCACTGTTACAAACTAATCAATCGACACAGCACGCGTCTTCGTGTACCAGATTTTTTTCGAACGTTGTTGCCAGTTCTACAGCGAAATAATATTTGTATCAGATCGCATGTGGGAAGCACATGGCGGTGGACATTCTGCAACTTACGCGAGCACCAGCGACTAGGCTCGAACGTAGCACGAGTCATGTTTAAATGGCCGACGCCTTTGATGCGTAGATTAGATTTCGGCGATCGATGACGGTCCGCGGACGCCATTTCTGGATTCTCTGGCGGCTCGCCGGGCGACCTAACGGCAATCACTCAAGTTTTCTTGCTGTTGTTGCAGTGACTTGAAGAGTTCGTCGCCTAGCTCACGTCCAAGTTTTCTCCCCAGCGCTATCAATGCTGGCTGTCTCGGAATCACCAAATTTTCCCGCTTTTCAAGATGATCCCATTCTTTGGGTTCAAATAGCCGCATCTTGGGTGGTTGCTTTGCCTGGCCAAACGGCAAAAAAATTGGTTGCAGGGGGACTAGGTGCCGAAGTTGCGCAGGATAATTACGAAGGCAATGCGTAATGATCTTGGGCATAATGGAGTGTATCTTTCATAGATAATTTTGGACAACTCCTTTCTGTCTGCGGTGAGTCCAAGGAGCACTATGTTTCGGAAAAACCCAAGGCATAGCTCGTAGCTATACCTTCCGCTGGACAGGCTTCAAGAGATGAGCTCGCAGACTGCCCGGTTACAACACCCGAGCGTAAGCTATTTTTACCGCTACATGTCTCTTACTTTGCGAGCATATCTGAAAGCACACCTTAATTGCCGGAACTTGAGGTCTATGCTCATTCAAAATGACTGGACGTACTACATCCGCGCTCACCATCGCCTCAACACCTCTACGCTCACCAGGTGTTACGCCACCGGCTTAACCCCAAACAAATAGAAAACACAGGTAAAAATGTTGCTTCCATTTTGGCGCTGCCGCCTACAACGATCCAGCTGCTGCGACTATTTAGCGAATTCTCTGACTCTCCCTCCGGCAGCTGTCATTCTCCAGATTTTCCGATACAGTCTAACATCGCCACACTTATGCCAGACCGAGTCCCAAGAAAGCGTGAACTCGGAGACTGCGCCTAGTAAAATACGAGCGAAGGTGCCCTTTCTCAGTAGATAATTGAAAACAGCCCAGGTCCAGCGAGCTCGGCAACGTGTCGTCGAGCACAGACGATTCGCGCACACAGGAAGGCCGTGCCAACGCTGTTAGAGCAGAAGTTACGTCTCGCCCCAGCACAGAAGTCGTCTCCTCGGCGTGGCGTCAACAGCGAAGAGCCGGTGCCATGCTACGAATCTTTAAAACTGCGGCTGATAGCCGCACTTGGCACAGTGGAAAGCCTTATTACTGCCTCTGTTTGGTGGGGTCGCATTGGGCATGCTCCTGCAGTCAGTCGTTGTCTTAGATATACTCAAAAGGCACTGAAACATCGCGCTGAAACGGACTTGACAAGAAACATGAAGCAGATGCAAAAGTGTATTCTAAATTAGAAAGAAAGGTTCACGTCATGTCAATTTTATTATTGCGTTTGCTCTGCGTATTACTTGTAGTTACTTTATATGCTATTTTAACACGTGTCTTTAGGAGTGTTATCAGCTCGCCGCACCAGACGTATTTGCTGCGACCTATTTTCTAAAATCAAGTCGCATTGCGCTACCTGATTATTTCCTAGCCGAATTGTGCCTAAGTATGAAACGAAAAAAAAATTCTTGGGATTTACGCGGCAACACCAATTTTGAGACACCCCGTAGTGTGAAACTCCGGATTAGTTTTCACCACTTGGGGCTCTTTAGAGTGCTCCCAATGCCCGGTATACGGGGGTTATTGCATTAAGCCACCCTCGGAATTCCGCAGTCGTGGCGAGGAAATTATGCTGCGACATCGTGCTTCGCAGCGCAACACCTTAACCACTAAGCCATCACTGTGTGTATAACGAACACTCCCTAATGAAATGAGTAGAATGTTATAAAATGCATAAAATATGAATTTTACTGACCTGTGATTCTGACCAAACTCCTGTGTATATCTGCAACGAAGGAAGCAATACAGTTATATCAGTCGTACATCTTATACTCAACACATGCTTAATACAGGAACGTACGTTAAGTTTTTAATGATAATAAGTTTATTTGCCATCAAACATATTAGATGGGAGTACGGAGGGAAAAAAAGCTGCTCAGATGGAGCTCGGCCAGCCCACAGCCCCTGGTTTGTTTATTTTGGCAGAAGCAGCATATCAACGCATAAGACTATACACAAAATTGGCACAGTAAGTGAAATGTAACAAACAGGGTAATGATGGTGTCCTGAACAAAAACAGATTGTAATAACAATACAAACCACGGAACAACATAAAATCACAGCGAAAGTAAGTGTGCAAAATTAAGCACTGTACATAATGTGGAGATTCCGATAAGAACAAGAAAATGAATCAAAACCATCTAATTCGCCGTTTCCTCCATTTGAATGTTAATTATTGTGTCCGATGGGGTACACGAAAAAAAACACAATTCAGTTTTTTTGCTGCTTTCAATAGTTTTATAGCCATGATCAGCCTATTTTATGTCCACTGCTGAACCAAGGATTCTTGTAACGATATTTGCTAACATTTGTATAGCGTTATTATTTATTTTGACAACTTGGGCTTTCGCTAAGCCTCGCCAACCATTTTTCTTTTGGGTTGACTTCACTGGGATCTAGCCACAAGGATGCTCTTCTTGGAGTTTACAATTTTATTAGAGACACAAAAGGAGTAACTTGCTGAGTTTGTAAAATGATCAATTATTCCTATTATTTCACTTTATGTTAAATAATTTTAATCTCCCGTAGTGGGTACCAGCCAGTATTCGGAGGCAAGACAAACGTCCGTAAGCTGCAGGGTATGCCTACAATATTATTTCATTACATCGCACTTCTAATAACGTCATCGACTGCACTTGACTTGTGATGGCACTTAATACGTGACTCTAATAGATCCTGTGTTGTCTCTTACGTATTGCGCAACCGCATGGATAAGCCCATTAGCAATCATCAATAGTGACTTTCTCTCTCATAGTCATCCATTTTGCGTCAGAGTCTTGGTGAGGAACACAACACTGAGGATGCACTGGCTGAAAAAGTTCCTGCTCCCATAACGCCACCGCCGAGTGTCGTGTGTTCACTGCTGTTCCTAGCAACCAGAAATGCTTTTCAAGAGAAGACAGCCTCCGAAGCAGTCGGACCACTTTTTGACACAGATTTCCGCTTGGCTATGCTACACTCCACACAGCAACATGTAAGGAAGTGAAGTTCACTCGATCCAGATGGAGTGACATGCGAGATACTCGGCTACCTAGGACCCCGGCCTTAGTTGATTGCAGACAATTGCATATGAATGGCATCGTCTAAATTAAGCTGGAAACGTGAATAAATCACGGTGGATTCAAAGACCAAGCAGTGCCAGTTCAAAACCCAGTTAAGGCTGGTACTGGCTGTCTTCGTTTCGGCCAGTGAGCTCGGCAAACAGCGTTACGTGAAACAATGGGGGAAATTGTAATATACGAAAGGCTGCAGTGTCAACTGTACATTGTTTATACTTATATTCCTTTGTCCACGTCTGTCTTGCTGTAGCTACGATGAAGCTACCACGTTGTAAGATTCTCTTTCTCTTTAACATCGCAGTAATGTGATGATCAAGAGAAACATGTGCACTCTATCGGCTAGTTCAAGCATAGAGTGTCTGAATAATTTTTTGATACTTTTTAACGCAATATGTACCGCATCTAAACTGTTACACTAATGTCTTCCTAATTGGACCCTTGTGGTTGAAATCCATCGATGGGCGTCGGGCTCGAAAGCAGATCCTACATTAAGGTAGCACACTTTGTGATAAAAACCGGCATCTCCCGGCCAAGAAATCCGCAGTCATAAGTGGTATTCGGCACCTAAACAGTATTGAGAAGAAAGTTGTGCTTGCACATTGGGTAAAAAAAAAAAAAGCCAGGCAGCTTCACTGACTTAACGTCTCGAAGACTGTTGAAACAGCGGAGCTGGTGCCTTCAACTTGGCTTTTACTTCCCGATGAGTCTCTTAAAACCGTTGCCGCAACGCCGCCTCCCTCACTCGAAACTCGGGGTCTTCGGATCATCGCCATGGTTTAGCCTCTGCTTCCCTTGCTCGGAACTCTGGGTCGGCACGTCGTCGTTGGGCCCATGCTCGAGCAGCTTCCCGTCGTCTTTCCTGCCGCGCCACTCCTTCTTCCGGAGACAGTTGCTTCTTCGTCCTCGCCATACTCGTCGCCGAACGTCGGAATGCTCTGCGCCAACAGCGTACGTGTTTATACTGCTGTGGTAAGAAATGTGGTAACCACACCTTGAACGTCTTATGATGCATCTTGGGTACCACGTGGAGAAGCAACTCTATATAAACTATGAATCCACATGCGGCACGTTTTCGTAGAATGATCCTATCAAACACAGTATATCTGCATGTAGTGAACGCCGCAACATTACCGCACAGTCTCAGAATGCTCGAAGCTTCTTGTTCAGCGTTGTCTAACCATGTGATAGCAAAAACGAAATAACTAACCGTACATATAACTTTACACGAAATCAGCGTTGTTCAGGTCGTTCTCATGGGAATGCGATTATCCACAGAGAAAGAAGGTTTTCAGATACGTGGAAGATTGGGATGCAATGCGCATGCTGTAGAACTCAATTCCCCAACACTAGAGCTACTACTCTCTTCGACAGGGCCTGTACTATCGTCCTAGTCAGCTGTGAGGTTTATTGTACCAAAATTACAATCCGTAAAATTATTGCAACTTCGCTCTTCCTACCTCTTCCTAGCTTTACTGACGCTATTGTGTTTAGAATATCTCTGGCTAGTGGCCAAAAATCTAATCTGGCGTTGAACGTGCACTAAGCTGCATATTCACGCACTATTTATAAAAGTCAAAGCAAGGCAACAAATTCAAGGAAAGATGACTGAAGGCTGTTTCGCGAATATTGTATTATCTTATAGTACGCGAATATTATTTCGCGTAATATAGCTAAAGGCTGAAGGAAATCCCTTGTAAGTGTCCCTTCAATAATGTCCAAGTGTCCCTCCCTCCTGTTGTCTTTTTTTGGGAACTTGTTGTATCTTATTACATGCCTATGATGGTGTAAGCCCGCTCCCTGTGTAGGTCTGCAGAAGACCTACAGTACTGATAAATTAATAAAAAAATAAAGCGTTAGCATTCTTAGGGTACTTCATGCACTTAGCGGGTGCAGATTGTCTATTGATGTCTCTAACCGCTCTGTTTTCCCGTCTACCTGGGTAACTGGGAAGTCCATGGTCAAATGAGTAGCACATGTGGTTGCTGTGCCGAAGGAACAGGGTTTCAAATTCACCGTCGGGTCAACTTCGGTCACTGAGTATGTGGCAATGTGTACAAATATGCCGCTCTTCAACGAACCTCATCACTCCAACATGGGTCACTGTCGATGTGGGACTGACTATGTACCTCTAATCAATGAAGCTATTTGATGCCGATTTGAAGCACGGGGTGTGGGACACTCGGTCTGTGCTTGTCTTCAACGAACCTCGTTGATGCCAATTTCAGTAACTGGGTATGTGCCAGGAGGTGTGTTCTGGGGTGGAATCGAATCCACGTCACACGGGTTTCTCAAGGAGAGCTACCCGGCGGTTTAGCAGGCAGCGCCGCTAATGCACTGAGTATGTGGTTTCTTTCAGTGAACGTCCTATATAGGGAGCCTACATGCAACGCCGCTGCATGTAGGCTCCCTAGTCCTATAGCGGTACGACTGCCACCTCCAGAGCTAGCGAAGAAGAAGAGGACTCACGTGCAGGGAGCGCTAGACCTTAGGGGCGGCGGTATCTACCGCTCCCGAGATGCCACCGGCACCATGGCTGGCCTGTCTAAATAAACCGTGGCCATGGCGGCTACCTCTTCACGCTGCCACCCACTAATTGGTGACCTGGACGACCGAGCTCGGCCATGTCAGCATCAGCGCACTGACTCTACCGAGGCGAGAGTGATGTGGCCTCACGCGCCACTTGCGTACTACAAGTTTCCGGGCTCCAGCTGCGTTCCTGGCCCCGCCTGCCACCTTCCGGCTTCCACTTCTATGAGGACTTAAGGGCAGGCATCGTTGCTCATTACGCCACCTCGATCTATCAGTGAAAACAGCCTTTCGCGATTTCAAATAGTTTACTTTTACGTTTTAGCGAGCACTGATACATTGGGTATGTCATCATCATCATCATCATCCTATATTTTATGTCCACTGCAGGACGAAGGCCTCTCCCTGCGATCTCCAATTACCCCTGTCTTGCGCTAGCGTATTCCAACTTGCGCCTGCAAATTTCCTAACTTCATCCCATCTGGTTTCCTGCCGACCTCGACTGCGCTTCCCTTCTCTTGGTATCCATTCTGTAACCCTAATGGTCCACCGGTTATCCATCCTACGCATTACATGGCCTGCCCAGCTTCATTTCTTCCGCTTAATGTCAACTGGAATATCGACTATCCCCATTTTCTCTCTGATCCACACCGCTATCTTCCTGTCTCTTAACGTTAGTCCTAAGATTTTTCGTTCCATCGCTCTTTGTGCGGTCCTTAACTTGTTCTCGAGCTTCTTTGTTGACCTCCAAGTTTCTGCCCCATATGTTAGCACCGGTAGAATGCAATGATTGTACACTTTTCTTTTCAACGACAGTGGTAAGCTCCCAGTCAGGATTTGGTAATGCCTGCCGTATGCACTCCAACCCAATTTTATTCTTCTGTAAATTTCTTTCTCGTGATCAGGGTCCCCTGTGAGTAATTTACCTAGATAAACGTACTCCTTTACAGACTCTAGAGGCTGACTGGCGATCCTGAGTTCTTGTTTCCTTGCCAGGCTATTGAACATTATCTGTGTCTTCTGCATATTCATCTTCAAGCCAATTATTACACTTTCTCGATTAAGGTCCTCAGTCATTTGTTGTAATTCGTCTCCATTGTTGCTAAATAGGAGAATGTCATCTGCAAACCGAAGGTTGCTGAGATATTCGCCGTTGATCCTCACTCCTAAGCCTTCCCAGTCTAAGAGCTTGAATACTTCTTCTAAGCATGCAGTGAATAGCATTGGAGAGATTGTATCTCCTTGCCTGACCCCTTTCTTGAAAGGTAACTTTCTACTTTTCCTGTGGAGAACCAAGGTAGCTGTGGAATCCTTGTAGATGTTTGCTAAGATATTCACGTATGCCTCCTGTACTCCTTGATTACGCAATGCCTCTATGACTACTAGTATCTCTACTGAATCAAATGCCTTTTCATAATCTATGAAAGCCATCTAGAGAGGTTGATTGTACTCCGCAGATTTCTCGATTACCTGATTTATGACATGGATATGATCCATCGTAGAATATCCCTTCCTGAAGCCAGCCTGTTCTGCTGGTTGGCTGAAGTGTTGCCCTGATTCTATTGGAAGTTATCTTGGTGAATATTTTATACAATACTGAAAGCAAGCTAATGGGTCTATAATTCTTCAGTTCTTTAACGTCTCCCTTCTTATGGATTATATAATGTTGGCGTTCTTCCAGCTCTCTCGCACACATGAAGTTGTGAGGCATTGTGTATAAAGGGCCGCAAGCTTTTCAAGCATAATATCTCCTCCATCTTTGATTAAATCTACTGTTATTCCATCTTCTCCAGCAGCTTTTCCCCTGTTCATGTCTTTCAAAGCCCTTCTAACTTCAGCGCTAGTTATAGAAGGAGCCTTTGTATCCGGTTCATCACTATTTTGAATGAAAGTAGCTTGGCTGTTTTGGGCACTGTACAGGTCAGTAATTATTCTTCCGCTGCTTTTACTATGTCATCGAAATTGCTGATGATATTACCATGCTTATCTTTCAGTGCATACATCTTGCTTTGTCCTATGCCAAGCTTTCTTCTTACTGATTTAATTCTGCGTCCATATTTTACGGCTTCCTCAATCTTTCCCACGTTTTAATTTCGAATATCCCTTACTTTTTTCTTGTTGATTAGTTTTGACAGTTCAGCGAATTCTATCTGTCTCTTGAGTTGGACATTTTCATCTTCTGTCGTTTCTTTATTAGGTATTTTGTTTCTTGGGAGAGCTTACCTACTGGTTGCTTTGGTGCCCTACCTCCCACTTCAATTGCTGCTTCTGAGATCAACTTAGTTACGGTTTCATTCATTACCTCTATGTTGTCTTTATCTTCCTTTTCTAAAGCTGCATATTTGTTTGCAAGCACCAGCCTGAACTGGTCTGCTGTTACCCTTACTGCCTCCAGGTTGGCCTATTCTTGACTAATTTCACTCTCTCTCTCTCTCTTGAAATTGAGAGAAATCCTAGACCTCACTAACGTATGGTCATTGCACTTTACCTTACCTAACACTTCTACATCCTGCACTATGCTGGGATCGCAGAGAGTATGAAATCTATTTCATTCCTTGTTTCTCCATTAGGGCTTTTCCAGGTCCACTTCCTGTTGCTGCGCTTCCTGAAGAAGGTATTCATTATTCGGAGCCTATTCCTTTCCGCGAATTCTACTAATATCTCTCCTCTTGCATTGCTAGAATCGATGCCGTAGTTGCCAACTGCTTGCCCACCAACCTGCTTTTTCCCCACTTTTGCATTGAAGTCGCCCATGTATAAAGTATACTGAGTTTGCACCTTTCTCATTGCTAGTTCGACATCTTCATAAAACTGTTCTATTTCTTCATCATCGTGACTAGAGGTTGGGGCATAGGCTTGTACTACCTTCATTTTGTACCTCCTATTCAGCTTTATTACGACGACTGCTACCCTCTCATTAATGCTGTAGAATTCATCAATGTTGCCCGCTATGTTGTTATGCACTAGAAATCCTACCCCGGATTCTTTATTATCTGGAAGACCTCTGTAGCAGAGGACGTGGCCGTTAGTCAACACTGTGTAAGCCTCACCAGTTCTTTTAACCTCACTAAGTTCAATAATATCCCAGGAAATGCCTGATAATTCTTGAAATAGTCCTGCTAAGCTAGCCTCACTCACATACCCACACATACCCAATCACTCACTAGGGTGAGTGATTGGGTATGTGCCACTGTTCAATTAACTTTTCGCCAACTGGGTCTCTGGGAAGAAGAAGAAGTCGAAGGGAGTGGATGCACCTCACGTCGGCTCCGTGTTCTTCACATGATTTCGCAGCGCAAATCATCAAGAATCACCCAAATTTTGGCACCAATCAACTAAGCTTCTCATCCGGAATCTGCGGATACCCGATTCGGAGGTGGGAGACCATTTTTGGAGATTTTACGGCTGAAACCCATGCCGTTGTTTTGCGCCGCCTCGGCGGCCGAGCTTGATTCAGGCCTCGGCTTTCCTGAGCCTAGGCGGCGACATGCTATCAAGAATGGAGATTGTTGACAGAAGCGACGACGATATTCGACAGGAAATGGAGGACGATAACGGCTGGAAAGTCGTTAGATATAAAAGACGGGCCAAGGAAGAAGCGAAACGTGCCATGCCTAGCGCTAGCCCTAGCCGACTTCCCAAGGCGAGCGGAGCCAAGTTCATCTCACAACTTAATAGTGCCAGGAAGATGCCTAAACTACCCATGGGAGACTACAAGATTGTGATCAGACCAAGAGGAGGGCTGCAGCTATCCCAGCTAAGCCTACTGCATCTAGGACAAGCCATCTATGAGGCGGCCGGGATTCGTTACGATGAACGGGAGGCGGATACCATTTGCCCCAACAATTTCCAGAACATTATAGTCGTCAGTACTCCGAATCAGGACCATGCGGACAAGTATCAGTGCATCAAGACAATCAAGTTCAACGGCAAGGAATATGAAGTTTGAGTCTACGAAACGGCCCCGGACGTTACAGCTAAAGGAGTCATCCGAAGTGTGCCTGTCGAAGTTTCCCCGAGAGTCATTACGGCAGCCATTATTACACCACGATATCGGACGGCGATCGCAGCCAAACGACTGGAAACACCACAACTGTGATAATTTTATTCGTGGGTTACAAGGTTCCCTCGTACGTGAATTACGGAGGAGTGCTCACGAGATGCTCGTTATAGAGGAAACAAGTGGA
>NC_051156.1:94251503-94324003 GCF_013339745.2 Dermacentor silvarum | reverse complement strand
CCGTAGCTGGGGACTCTGGTATAACTTTGATCATTTTTGTTAACAAGCACGCAATGCATAGTACATGGCGTTTTTGCATTTCACGCACATGAAAATGTGTCCGCCATGGCCTGGGTTCGAACTAGCACCCCCGGGCTTAGCAGGATGACGCCAAAGCCTACACGTCACCACGGCGGGTTCCCCAGCAATTCTCACTCGCCATCAAATCAGAATAATCGTTTGAGTAAAGCCACAGGTTAAGATAATCTAGAGTTGCTGTCGAAGCTGAAGAGTGGCAGAAATCACAGACACGCGACCGTGACTCGAAGCGCACTCTCTCTTCTGGTAATCATAGCCTGTTGCATTGAGCTTTTCGACGCAGAATCGTTGCTCCTCCTTTCCCAACGCTGATTTGATGAAGCAATTAACGGAGCAATGATGAAGCAAGCAAAGACCATCGAACATAATAGTCCTGTTTGTAGACGGTGTTCGCGCATTTGCCCTTATAGACACTGTAGCCGCCGTATCCGTTATGGACGCCAAACTTAGCCGTTTCCTCTGAAAAGTGACGACGCAACTTTCGGGGCTATCCCTTCGTACGGCTAGCGCCCAAAGTATTCACCCAACAGCAGTATGCACAGCTCGCGTCGTCATTCGGGACGCCATGTATGCCGTCGAATTCATCATAAATCTTGCATGCTTGTACGACATCATCCTGGGATGGGATTTTCTCTTCCGCCACCACGCCGTCATTCATTGCACACCCGCCGAAATAGAACTCTCGCCGTTCTCAGAGATGACGCCGGCGGACAGACCATCAATTTCGAACAAGATACTCATCACAGACGATACCCAAGTGCCTCCGAACGCTTCAGCGGCTGTGTCAGTGTACTGCGACGGTCTCTGCGACACAATTGCACTACTTTCGCCATCTGACCGCGTTCGCGCTAAGAAAGGATTGTTGGTGCCCTTTGCGACAGTGCAAATCACTCACGGTGACAGCGCTATTTTTGTTAGCAATCCATCCCCATATGCTGTCACATTGCTGCAAGGGGAATGTCTCGGCAGAAAGGAACCCCTCGAAGACGCACAAGTTGTCGACGCACCCGTTGGCACGCACTGGCCGAGCTACTGTACGCTCAGTGCTGTTTCGGATTCATCATCGGAAGATGTATTTGGCTCCTCCATCGATGAATACCTTACGCCGGTCCAGCGTTCACAGCTTCTGTGCCTGTTGGAATAATTTAGGCCTTGCAATGCAATCGACGGGCAGATGCGCACGGGAGGGAAGTGGAATCTTCTGAAACATTTGCTCGACGACTCGGGCAACAAATCAAACCAGAGAAGTGTCCTCGCTAAAGCGCTACACGAAGCCAAGAAGTCGTCTTCGGAAGCAGAAGTGCTGGAGACGCTAGCTAAGAAGTACATGCCACTCAAAACTGTGGCCGATGGGGCGCCATACCCAGTATACAAAGGGAAGCCGAACTCCGCGCTGGACGAGCCTTTCCAAGTCAGTGAAATCCGCCGCGCCCTACACGACCTCAATGGTAGGTCGGAACCCGGCCCTGATCACATTAACAACAAGGCTCTCAGAAACCTAGAGGACGAATCAGTCGAGTTTCTCACAAATGAGATAAATCGCATGTGGGAGGAGGGAATTATACCGGAACAATGGGAAGTGGCGAAGGTCATACTTATCCCAAAGCCCGGTAAACCGCCGAGCTTTGACAACCTCGGCCCCATCTCACTGACGTCATGTGTAGGGAAGGTGGCCGAACACGCCATTCATAACAGAATTGCCGAGTATATCGAGACCAACGACCTTTTCCCTCACAACATGATAGGTTTCTAGGTTTCAGGCCAGGCCTCTCCACCCAGGACGCCATGAAGCTTATCAAGATCCAAATCGTGGAACGCTGCAGTCGGGACACGAGAGCCATCCTTGGTTTGGACCTGGAGAAGGCCTTTGATAACATCCGTCACGAGTTCGTTCTCGACGCCATCTCCAAACTCGACCTGGGCTCGTCCTTCCATGCCTTCATCAAGTGTTTCTTAAGCAAACGAGGCGCCATCCTCAAGGCTGGAGATCTGGAATCAGAGAAAATGGAGCTGAGTGGAAGAGGCACCCCCCAGGGGTCAGTCATCTCACCGCTCCTCTTCAACATCGCAATGGTCGACCTCTCGAGATACCTAGGCAAGATCCAGGGCATCGGTCACACGATCTACGCGGACGAAATCACTGTCTGGTGCGCGGGAGGCAGTGACGGACAAGTTCAAGACGCTCTCCAGGAAGCTGTCGACACTACAGAGCGCTTTATAGCGGACACGGGACTCCGGTGCTCCCCAAAGAAATCGGAACTCCTTCTCTACAGCCCCACTAGAAAGGGCCGCAAGCCACAGAACTGGAAACCCCCCACCGAAATCGACATTAATCTCTACATCAAGTGCGGAGATTCGATTCCCAAAGTCGCGTCCATTATAATCTTGGGAATGACACTCGAAGGGGCGGGCACAAATAGCATCACCATTCACAAACTAGCAAAAAAGATGGATAGCGTCATCGGTCTAATCAAGCGGGTAGCTAACAGAAGGAGAGGCCTGAGTGAAGAGAATCTGATAAGGCTAGTCCACGCTTTCTTGTTATGCCATTTCACGTACGTAGCGGCCATGCACGTCTGGAAGAGGGCCGAGCGAGACAAACTAAATGCCATGATAAGGAGGGGGATCAAGAGCGCGCTAGGACTACCAAACTACACACGCACCGACCTACTTCTGCAGTTGGGCATTCATAATACACTGGAAGAAATTGCAGAAGCACAAGAAAGGGCACAGATTCTCAGACTTTCTGGCACCACGGCGGGCAGACGACTCCTAACAGAGATGGGCGTCCCCCCAGCTAAAGTCAAAGACTCCTACCAGGGCCTTCTGAAAGAGCAGAAAGACCACATCATCATATCCCCCGCCCCACGCAATATGCATCCCCAGCGCAACGTGGAAAGAAGGAAGGCCAGGGCCGTGGCGCTCCTACGCCGGGCGACAGAACTCCCTGGCGGCAGCTGCTTCGTTGACGCGGCCCAATATGGCAACAGCAAAAATTTCGCAGTAGTGTCCATCAACCACAAGGGTTCGACCGTTAACGCAGCTTCGGTACGAAGCACGTCGTCATGTGCGGCCGAGCAAGTGGCCATTGCCTTGGCCTTCCTGGACCGCCAACATGCCAACATCTTCAGCGACTCCAGGGCAGCCATCCGCGCCTTCAGCGTTGGCACCGTGTGCAAGGAAGCCTGTCGCAGCCTCGACGGCAAAAGCATCACCACCCACACTCTCACGTGATTCCCCGCTCACATGGGATCCATCATGGGAGGCCCCACAAACCTCAACGAGCTGGCCCACTCGAAGGCGCGAGGTCTCGCTTTCCGCGACCACGGAGAACTCCCCTGCTGGCCCGCAATGGTGGAGAACAGAGATCAACCGACAACATATAATTAAATTACGCAGCACTTTTATCTCGGCAGGAGAGACTTTCCCCTTCTTCACATGAAGTTAAATAGAGCGCAGGCATTGACCTTCAGATTATTGCAAACAGGCTCGTATCCCAGCACGGCTTTATTACACAAGCTTTATCCCGACACTTATACCAGTAGTTCTTGCAGGCATTGCAATGACTTCGCTAGCTTAGACCATATGCTCTGGCGTTGCCCCTCGTTACGAGGCACGGAAGAAATAAATGAGGACAAGTGGCTCTCCGCTATCAAGAGCCCCGATGCCGGGGCGCAACTATGGGCTGTCCAGAGGGCCCACGATGCGGCGGTCGGGCATGGCCTGACTGTCCCAACGTGGGAGCGGCCCGCTGCGCACTGAGTCGCGTACTTCAGGACGTTCATTAAAGTTTTACATCCACCCATCCATCTTTCGATGTCGCGCAAACTTCCCTGGGCCGCACGTCCACTGTCGCGCATGGCATCGACACTGGCTCCCAACCGCCACTGCGGCAACGTCCATATCGCGTATCTCCTACAGAGCGTCGCGTAATTAACGAGCAAGTCGACGACATGCTTCGACGGGTTGTTATTCAACCATCAAACAGTCCCTGGGCTTCTCCGGTCGTTCTTTTTGCGAAGAAGGACGGTTCCGTACGGTTCTGTGTGGACTCCTGACGGCTCAACAAGATAACCCGCAAGGGTTATCTTGCTGTTTTCGCTCCGGACTTCTCCACACATCTTCAACGCCTCCGGCTGTTTTGACGCGTTTGAGCAACGCCGGCCTACAGTTGAACCTAATCAAGTGCCGATTTGCAGCACGGCAGCTGACAATACTGGGCTACGTCGTGTCCAAGGATGGCATTCTCCCAGATCCAGCCAAGCTTCGGGCCGTAGCCGAGTTCCCCAGACCTACGTCCGTCAAAGAACTGCGCAGTTTCGATTCGAAACTTCGCCACTATTATGTCGCCAATGACGAAGCTCCTTGGCAGTAAGGGGCCCCTCGACTCGTGGTCGCCAGTGTGCGAGGACGTGTTCGCAAAGCTACGGCGTTTGTTGATGTCTCCGCCCATACTACGCCATTAGGACCCTACGGCCCCTACAGAGGTACACACGGACGCCAGCGGTGTTGGCCTTGGCGCTGTCCTTGCACAGCGCAAGCCTGGGTTCCCTGAATATGTCATGGCGTATGCAAGTCGTACGCTTACTAAAGCCGAGGCCAACTACACCGTCTCCGAAAAAGAATGCCTGGTGATCATCTGGGCCCTTACGAAGTTTCGCCCTTATTTTTATGGCCGCCCGTTCGATGTCGTTACTGACCACCATGCACTATGCTGGCTGTCGTCATTGAAGGACCCCTCAGGCCGTCTCGCCCGTTGGGCACTTCGTCTGCAGGACTACGACATCCGCGTGTTCTACCGCAGCGGACGCCAACATGCCGACGCCGACGCCCTCTCGCGCTCCCCCTTACCCGATGACAACGCCCGCTGCTCAGGAACTCAACTGGCCGTTTCTTCCATCGACCTTCACACCATCGCTACACAACAGCGCAAGGACCAATGAATTGTCTCGCTGTTAGACTTGCTCACTGATCCGTCGGCAGCACCACCAACTCGCGCATTGCGTCGTCAAGCCCACCATTTCGCCATTCGCGACTAGGTACTTCACCGACGCAATTACAGCGCCGATGGCCACCAGTGGTTACTGATAGTACCCCGCAGTCTCCGTTCTAAAATATGCGAATCGTTACACTGTGATCCGCAGTGTGCACACTCTGGGGTATACAAAACTTACCACCGAATTCGTCAACGGTACTTTTGGCGGGGAATGTACCGGTACGTGCAGAAATTTGTTCGCTCCTGCCTCGATTGTCAGCGCCGGAAATCTTCGCCGAACCTCTCGCCAGCAGGACTATAACCTTTACCTTGTCCTAACCGGCCGTTTGGGCGCGTTGATATCGATTTATACGGTTCCTTCCTCTGACGTCAGCTGGTAACCGCTGGGCCATCGTCGCTGTTGACCATCTCACGCGATACGCCGAAATTGCCGCCCTTCCAGCGGCTACAGCACGAGATGTTGCCTCCTTCCTGCTCCACCGATTCATCATCATTCATACTGCGTCACGGTCCACCCCATGAGCTACTCAGCGTTCGAGGCCGTGTCTTCTTGTCGGGAGTCGTCGAAGCCATTCTCAAAAGAGTGTCGCGTCGTTCACCGCAAAACTACTGCTTACCACCCACAGACAAACGGTCTCACAGAGAGATTTAACCACACGCTCGGCGACATGCTCTCAATGTACATCGCCGCCGACTACAGAAATTGGGATGCCCTTCTGCCCTTCGTCACCTACGCCTACAATACCGCCCCTCAGAGTACTACTGGCTTCTCACCGTTCTTCTTATTGTACGGCCGCCACCCGTCGCACACGATTGACGCGATCCTTCCATACAGGCCAGACACGTCTGAGTATACGCCTATATCTGCCACAGCCAGACATGCTGATGAGTGTCGCGACCTTGCCCGGACCTTTACTGCAAATGAACAATAGCGGCAGAAGAGCATCCGCGGTGACACCACCACTTTTGCGCCCACGTTTTTACCTGGGGCGCTCGTCTGGCTCTCATTCCCTACCACCGCAACTGGACTCTCTTCAAAACTACTGCCCAAATACGAAGGCCCCTACCGTGTCGTCAAACGCACGTCCCCAGTAAATGACCTTATCGAACCCGTTGAACCATCTTCGGACATGCGCCGTCGAGGGCGCGACATCGTCAATGTGGAGCGCATCAAGATATACCAAGACCCACTCATGGTGACAACCTGTTAAGTCGCCGGGCGGCTCCCTTTTCACACCCGGGGTAATTGTAGCGAAGCGTTGAAACCTGAAGTGGGTCGTCCACTCCAGTGCCTTGAAGTCGGTCGTCCGCTTCAGCGCCTTCTAGGGGGTCGTTTTCTTCGGCTCTCGAGCGCCGCTCGGGCTGAGCTGCACTTTTTGGACTGTCGCCCTTGCGCTGCTTTAAGTGCCGTCCAATAAACACCCGTATACAATTATTAACGCTTACACACCATCTTGCAGTAAAGATTGGGCTATCGCTAGAGCTACGTTTAAATGAATAATTTCATAGAATCGAACCCAGATATATCGAATCTGAAGGGGATCACAAAAAAGTTCGAGATACCCGTATAGGTAATTCGATGTTTAAAATAAAATTTGAAACAGAAATTTTCAAGAGGATTTTACAGCTATTCCATATACACAACGATTCGTTATATGTGGGTTCGATATATCCGGGTTCAACTGTAATCTATTGAAATGCAATAGATTGAAATGCAAATCTAATGAAACGCACTCTTTTTCACAGCTTGTAATCGCCATGAAAGAGGACCCTGTGACATGGCATCGGATTCCTGCAGATGCAACGCTTCTTGTGACTTCACGTTCATCCTAGTATTCTAGTAGATATGAGGCAAGCTAATGAAATAATTAATAACCTGTTATCTTTTAAGAGCAACATATTCCCCACTCCCAATGTTCGTAGGAGCCCTTCGTGCACAGACCTCCACTGTGACGAGTTTTGCCATGCCTTAACACACACCGCACCCACACATTAGAGCACTGCACGGGCCGATTTTGCACGGGCCGTTTTTACGTTCGGCTGCCCGCCCGAGCCCGATCAAAACCTTTATGGTGAGACCCGGGCCCGGCCCGGGCCCGGAAATAATCTACGTTACCCGCCCGGCCCGGCCCGCCACCCCTTTATCTTAGGCCCGAGCCCGGCCCGAGCCCGGCTCGAAACAGGCCCGAACCCGGCGCGAGACCCAAAAATACATGTTTTCAGAGTTGAGACGGCCGAGAAAACTCGCAGCACGTTACATGCACACCACCAGAAAGCCTGAGCCCGGCCCGGGCCCGCGTCAAAAAGCACACGCCGTGCCCGAGCCCGGCCCGAGCCCGTGAAAGAATGCTCTACCCGGCCCGGCCCCGCCCACGGGCCGGGCAGGGCCCGGGCTTTCGGGATAGCCCGAGGCCATGCAGTGCTCTACCACACAAATACAAATGTGGCGGTTGACTTTCTTTAGTGCATTTATTTCGAGTGCCTGATTAGCTTGCAATTGACAGCTGTAATTTATTTGAAGCATTATCTGCCTCACACCAGACAACTGGGGGCATGGTAGACAGATTCGTGTCGCGTCTTGTTGTGGGCCTATTCAACAAAATGTTACTTATCTGACAGGGATCATCATCACCATCATCATCAGCCTATATTTAGGCCCACTGCAGGACAAAGGACTCTCCCTGTGATCTCCAATTACCCCTGCCTTGCGCTAGCTCATTCCAACTTGCGCCTGCAAATTTCTTAACCTCATCACCCCATCTAGTTTTCTGCCGTCCTCGACTGCACTTCTCTTAGTATTCATTCTGTAACTCTAATGATCCACCGATTATCCATCCTATGCATTAAATGGCCTGCCCAGCTCCATTTTCCCGCTTATTGCCAACTAGAATATCGGCTATCCCCGTTTGTTCTCTGATCCACACCGCTCTCTTCATGTCTTCCTAACGTTAGGCAGGTGTGATCTGACAGAGATATTAAGCATAAAATTATTAGCTCCCGTTGTCGGCGACCTTCAAGTGACCTTGAGCCAAAAGCCAGAACCGTTATCCGGGCACTCGAACGAGATCATCAGCGCATCACGAGATCATCAGCGAGAACAAAACGAGATCATCCGGGCAAGCACTCAAAAGTTGGCCCTCAACCCTTTGTACAGGACCGCATTACAAACGCTAGGCACTTCCCAAACAAATTACCAAAAAATATTGCTTCCAATTTCTTCCTAATCGTTGCTCACTATATCACTGAAGCTGTAACTTCTAGTACGCTGAAGTTTTATCTGTAATTTCCAATTGCGACGTTCAAAAGGCAGATAGAGAGGTTGCCTGTGCTCTTTGAGCGCCAGCGGTCCATAAGTCGTGAGCGGTCTGCGACAAGAAGAAAAAGTAGCGCCAGACGCTGAGCGCGCTACACTGTAGGAAGAAGAAAAGCGGTTGAAGGCGGTGGCATCACAGGCAGCAAAAGATGCAATATGGTAGTCATTTAATGCCTACATATGCTCTCACATACGGGAGAGCCAGCATTTTTTTTTAACCAGCGTCCACCGGCACGACAGCCAAAAGCGTTACCGATTAGGTGACAGAAGCATACATTTTATTTCATATTGACTAGCGCTTTGATACGATTTACAAGTGCGTCGCGTTGCATAGAAACAATTTGCGTAGAAAAACGAGAGCAAGTGTTCAGGCACCCGTTTCCAATAGGCCACTAACCTAGGAATGGAAAGAGATACTGATTGTCAACTTTCCCACTGCCCTTCGAGCCCATTACTTAGCATACCAACAAGTTGTTCATAAATGTTAGCGCTCACCAGTTCACCTATCTCCCTCAGTGGCCGTTAGCGCTTTGAGACGCTGTGTGACATTGCACCACATTCGGCAACGCTCCACTTGCACACGCCCTTCACAAGAGGCACTTAGTGTTTGTAGGCGACGCTGTGTGATATTGTGCTACCGTCAGGATCGACGCAGGTCAGAGCCGAACTTGATGTAACGTTGCTTCATCCGAATGGAAACAATCGTCAATTAATCGTCATGGCATTGTCGTCACCGTGAAGTCATAATCGTCTTCGCGTCATCACGTTACCGTTCTGTTCATACACGCGCTCGCATCACATGCACAAAGTGATCTTCACGCGGACATCTTGTTGCATAGTTTAACATCTCGCGGCAATTCGTACGATGCTAGATACAGGTACATGGAAAACGTTTGGCATAACTTTTACTGGCACATTGCTCTAGATCTGCTTATTATTTAGGTATTAGTGTATCTGTGTTAGTGATAATAAAACTATTCATTAAAAAGGTTGGCGTTAAGCAATATTAACTTACCTTACAAGGTCAGCCATCTGCCTCTGTCTGCAGAATTATTTTAGGTTGCGGATTGTTTGGTGACCTCCATAAGCATGGAAACATGCACGGAGTCACAGCAGATGTCTGCAACAAGTTAAAGCACGTCAATCAGTAACACACGATAGTCAATGGCAGCCTGAAATATTGAGTACTGGTTCCTCTTCGCCCTCCCCACCAAAATGCAGTGCAAGTGTTTTCAGTGCCTCTGGTCTTCAAATGGGAGTGTGCACCTGTTGCGATGCTTTCGGGCGGCTGCAACGCTGCTCCTGTAGTGAACGACACGGTCGTACCATGCAGAAGACATCGGGTTTATTCACGCTCGTGAACATAAAGAAAAATCAAGGGGAGAGGGAAGGCGTGATAGACATTAAGACAAGATTGCGCACGTGCGCACTGGGATAAAAAAAGCTTGGTCGTCAAGTTCAGGGGTTACAGCAGCCCCAAAATTTTGAAAAACACTGCTTGTGGTTTAGACCAGAAATTGGCCGCGGCGGCCGCATTTCGATGGAGGCGAAATGCAAAAACGCCCGTGTGCTTGCGTTGTAGTGCACGTTTATGAACCCCAGGTGGTCAAAATTAATCCGGAGCCCTCCACTACGGCGTGCCTCATAATCAGAACTGGTTTCGGCACGTAAAACCCAGGAAAGAAGAAGAGAAAGAAGAAGACCGGAAATTGGCGGCGCATATTTTGGCTGAAATTGCAGTTAGCGCGTTTTGTTTATTGCTTTCGACAGACATTGTCCGTGCTCGGTTTTCCAAAAGCTAGCAGCTAGGCATAACATTTTCCAAACCATTAGCCGTAGTGCTACAGCCATGCTATAGTCCGGGAACCCATGTCAACCAGATACGCTCAAAGTTCAGAAATGTACTCACTATTGACAGAGGAAGCAAGCGCTCGCAATACAACTCGCCTGTGGCCCAGGCTTTGGATTTCGGCAGTGCTGAAAGAATGTGTTAATTAAACTAAATTTGTGTTTCGATAATTTCACAGCTCATCAAAAGTACACTTCCCTTGAAGTGTTCATTGCTCACTTCACTGAAATGCATAATTGTGGTGTGTGTAAAGGAGCAATGACACAAAGGACAATTTTGCGTAAAACAACACACACAAAAAAACGATCATGATAATGGAAGGATTGGCCGTGCACTATTTAGAGGGCCCATTTCGAAAAGAAACTATCGGCTTTGGCTTGAATGTCTAGGGCGACGAATGTGATAAGGCAGCGTTGTGGTTGTATAATTTACAACCGTTGGGCAAACAAATAGACCTTGCCGAGGTTCACATATTCAGTCACAAATTGGCTTTACCTTCGGAAGCGTTTCAGTTTTCTGATTGTCGATTGTCTGTGTTTCGGTCTCAAAACGCACGCAACATGACTACGGGAAAGTATTATGGACCACGTTTGAAGACAAGGCGTTCTTTGCAGACTTCATATGGGTCTCGGGCATCTGAGATCTGGGTACCTTGTGACCATTTCCAGAAAAGAAACGGCCCTTTGGCGCCTCTAGATCGTCGTGCAAGTTGTAAAAGGTACTCAAATGTAGGTATAAACGAGACAGCACGCGACAATTAATCCCAGATTAGGTAAAATTACCGTACATGGGTAATTATCGCCCATATACTCAAACAGTGGGCACGCTTCACTATATTCTTAACTATCTCCGCGATGCTGGAATGCTAATCGAATATCCGTCAGATGGGTTCTGGCGTAACGTTTTTACACCGAAGCTGTATAATACTCGGATTCCGGGATTTCTTCGTCTCCGTCGACGGAACAATCAACAGAAAACCATTCCGCGAATTGAAGCGCGAAGTGCTGATCTCCATTGGAATTACGCATGCAAGACATAGCCCAGTTTGTATTCGTGCTAATTATGAAAATCACAAACTAAGTGTCAAAGCCACATGATAGATGGTAAGGCGCGTTCGAACAATGCGAAGCACGTAGCGTTCGCCGCATGCGTTTCCCGGTAAAAATTACGGTTGGATAAGCTGCAGTTGCCGGGAAGTGGCAACTGTATCATACGAAGCAAAGAGTGACGTCACTACACTTTCATATGTAAAAGAAGAACCCGCCTAGCAATTGATTCAGTCTGTGTTGTGATAGCGCTGTGGAAAGGCCCCGCATAGTCAGGGCTCCCGAAGAGCAGCGTGAACAGGATGAGCGGCGTCGGGTACAACAACGTCTATATGCAGAACGGAGCCTATCGTGTCTCTCCTTTCCGTACCTAACGATGGTTGTTTTGTGGAGTACGTTAACAATTTCATACACAGAAGCGTCATGCTGTGGCTGGGATGGACGCAGCGCTTCCTGCCGAAAGCAAGACACGCACAGTTAGGACGCCTTTCACACTGCATCTTTTAGGATAAAGTTAAGTTAACCAACGTTACGTCTTTTATTTACACAGAGTGCATCTAAAAGTCTTGCTGCCAATCATATCATGTAGCGCATTGCTCAATAGTTCAAGGCTACGTTACATTGGTCTATCGCATCAGGTGATACCACATCTTCACTGGCCAACCACCTTCACAGCGTGAATTAGAGCCGAATTGTTTTTACCAACTGAGGCTCCTTCGATACGCGGTGAAGTATCAGTATAGATGCTACCGTGACTCTAATGCAGTGACCGGGGCTGACCTAGAAACCTGGTCCTTTATGAGCCGAAGCGAAATGAGGAACCATTTTCGCAATGAAATGACCCCAGGATAGATTATCGTACTGTGCTTGAAAATAAGAAATTGACCTGGTCTTGTCGCTGTTGTGCTCCTACTAAGCACCATATTCGAGACTCTAGGTAGTACTGCATTCAGAGGAGACATATCTGAGCTTACCAACGGTTGCAAAGAAGACTGTTGCTAGATGCCTAAAAGCCACCATAGCTGGTACAGCATACGTTGTCAGCAAAGCGCTAGTGGCAGCTCTTGTCCTGGCTTCCTCTTGATCAAGTACGTTGCGGAGTACTCTTCTATTATATGTAATCCCAATCGAATATTTTCTTGTTGGCCTTGCGCTCGATCTATTGTTTGGCTTTTCAGAAAGTCTTTTCTTAGAATTGCTTCCCCGTCAGAGTAAGAAAATGCTAGGAAAGGGAAGAGAAACTGCTTTGATAGAGAAATGATGATGAGATAAGCAAAATTTATGGTATAGTTTGAAGGCAGAGAGAGAAAAAAACTTCTTTCAGGGCTCATATGTTAGGCGAGCAAGGTTTACTTGCAAGCTACTGCAGATGACTACGCCAAAAGGGAAAAAAACAATAGAAAGCTGAAAGTAAAACTTAAGCAAATGTGATAGAACACGTCCGCAGTAAAAAATATAAAGAAAGACTCTTAAGCCCCAAGAAAATGTCTAGGCTAAAGAGCTTTGATGACACGCACCCATTCATACGACTTACCAAGTCCAGCCGCACTGCGTACGAAAGTTTTCAGGAACAATGCTCGAGGTTTGCATTCACCTCAATGGCATCGCGTACTGCTCAATGACTGTTAACAGTCATTGGGACAATTGTTCCTTTGTACAATGCGCGAATTCCTCAACCTAGTTGCAGTTAGAGTTATTGGTGAAATGCTAAAATCTGTAATTTTACGGCACCCATCAGATGGAACAATAAGGAAAAACTTCTTTGACGAGGTACGCTAGGACAGGACATTATACAATGGTTTGGCTTGAATGGAGATTTGTTGTCTGTCTATAAGCTGCAAGTGCGCGGTTCGTCGCGATCGCGGTGGCTCCCTACAACGTGGCGTCATTAATCTCGGAGGTCATGGTGTTGGCTAATACTCTGGTTCAGGCGCCGCTTCCTGGCTTCTTTGTGGACTAGGAGCTTAAATTTTCTCTTGTTGCGGGCAGTGCAGCTTTCTCATGAACTAGGGGAGGCTGGCTGGGAAAAAAATAACGAGGCGCAGTGTTTCTTACGGGGTTGCTCTTTGCAATTTCCAGGTTGACTTTAATTAACCGTTGAACTAATCAAGTGTTTTCTAAAGCTACCTTTATAGTAAACCATTAAAACCATGTTGTAAACTAGGCCAGTAACAATAAAACAAAACGCCAAACGGCTGTGAAGTTTACCGGTCGAGCGCTTGTACCAGCATAAGCAATGGAGCTGATGCGCCTGCTCAATCTTTGAAAATAGTTCTTTTCACGCAGGTCTCACCGTTTGACCGTAATATTGCAGAGATAGCCCAGTTCTTAGCTAATAATTGCTTAACAAGGCTACCAAGACGGGGGTAACTAGTTATCGCTGGGAGAGGCATTACTCCTGCAGTGGAGATGAGAGTAGTGAGTATGATTAGCATTGACACGTCTAAGGAAACCGATATAAGTATACACCGTTTTCAGAAGGATATCAAAGATATCCGACACTGTACAAACAAAATTAAAAAAAAAAGATTTTAATCGTTAGATTGACGTGAAAGATGTAATAAGGTTGGGTTTGCGTATCTGTATCGCAGGGCCTGCCCATATCCACCTGAGATCCCTTGTACACTATATGCCACATTACCTTCAATTCTGTTCGTAATATTTCTTGAACGATAACACAACGTAAACACCTCGAATATGACGCCGGATGCATGAGGAACGACATGAAATTGGCTCATTTCTATTCTGGTCATAGGTATATTGGAACGTATTTAACCTAGGACGTTTCAGCATATAGAATCCTGAAAAAATCTGTCTTGATTGGTGCAGTGACGTACAGTGGGAGGCGACGATCCGTGCGCCTTAGCACGCTCTGCCGCATGCGCTATGAAAGTATGGTGAGATTCGTATATCTGAGTGTGCTATGGTTTCTAAACTACCTATTCAAAATATTGCACTTGTGTCTGCAGTACCAAACGCGAAATAAATACATAGTAGTCTGGCTTGTTCGTTGAAAGTACGCTGGGCATGAATTCGCTCCGTGAATTGTTTAAAGACAATGAACGGTGTCCGGCCGACAAAGTCGACGTTCTCCTGGATGTAACGTCGAGGGTGCTGAATAGCTGCGGCACACGAAAGTACGCAGAAATATGTGTTTGCGGGTATGCAGAATGGCTTTGAAATTGTCTCTAAAATACTAGCAGCTGGACAATGTCATAGATTGGTCGCAACAAGACTTTTTATAATGTTTTTTTTTCCTTTGTCACCGGGAATTCTGGAGCAGATGAAGGAAGTCTGCAGTTGCACAGTTTTCTTATTAAGGCGAAGCTTTCACTGCGTGTACCTCCAATGTTTGGCGACAATCGGTCAGTGTGGCGGTCAGTACCTCGCGGGATATATTTGTGTGTATATGTATTAGCACAAGATTTCGGTACCACAGAATGCTGACAAAAAGAATACTTCGCATAGATTCTAATTGCATGTTCCATGCAATAAAAATGTATTAAGACATAAAAACTGTAACATAATGCCGCCTCATAGGTATCTCGGAAGCACACGGTCACTTGAATGGACTGGCGCTTGATAACGAACGGATTACTTAAGGTTTATAATATTCATTGCGCTATATTGCTGAAAACTGCCTGAGGCCATCAGATGGTTCTGTTTATATAGCACATAATTTAGAGCCCCAAGTTAGTACCAGTGAGCAGCGTTTTTAAAGCACAATTATCTTACATAGGTTACTGCATTCGGCAACAATAAAGTTGGCATCGCAGACACGGCAGCCGCATTTCGATGGCCGCAAAATGCAGAAAACACCCGTGTACTTAGATTCAGGTGCATGTTAAAGAAGCCCAGGTAGCCCAACTTAATCCGGAGTCCCTCACTACGGCGTGCCTCATATTCAGATCGTTGTTTTGGCACATAAAGCCCCATAATATGATTTTTGAAGTAAGGATATGTGTGGAGCATAAATGTAAACATTGCATGATACATTGCATTGCATTGGAATAAAATGACAATTGTACGCATCGCTTTAGTCATATAGCCTTCACTTAACCAACCACTTCGCGAATGCTTTGCTTCTTATACAAGGTGTTTCACGTAACTCGAGCCGAAATTTCAAAATGTGCAAATGCCACCTATCTGGACAGATCCAAGGTAAAGTTGCTTGACTCGCTTGGAGATACTCAGATAATTTTTTTGCATTCCACCTAATGACATATTTGTCTTAATTATTTACCAACTTATAAAATATTATAAATAGTTGAAAATTGTGAATGAGAAAATTGTAGAGAAACAGGACAAGGATTTCCAGGTAATCTTCAGCCAACGCTTTCGGAAATACCATTGATGGTTGTGTTATGAAAGAACTGACAGCTTCTAAATACTTAGGAGTGTGCATTACTGCAAGATCTTTTGGCAGTAGCACTTTATCTTTGTGGATATTAGTGCCAACCAAATGCTCCTTAGTTTTCAATGGCACCTTCTTCTCCTAAACTCCGGCGCTGTCAAGCCTTTATTTGCACTAAACCAGAATATCGATCTGCTGTGCAGGAACCATTCATTCAAGGTCTCACTAGTCACACTGAACGTGTACACAATCGCAGCGATCGTTTCATCTTCTCTGACTACTCCTGTCGTTCCGGCGTTTCATCTTTGAAAACAGCTTTACGGCTCCCGTCGCTTTTTCTTTTACAAGAAAAATTTACCGAACCCTTTCACTCTTTCATTCATCAAGCTTGTATTGACTGGAAATACTTTCCTTCTCCTTTGTTTGTAATACAGCTGTGAAGACCTTAAAAATGCGCTTGAACAGGATGCGCTTGCCGTGATTATACTGATCGTAGCACATAACGTTTGAACTATCTTCTGTAGTGCCTTATGGGGCGCTGCACTGATTAAAATTTGTGCCATAGGGAGCTTATCCTGGCCTCGGAAAATAATCGCCTGCTATCTTGCGTGCAGTTTCTTTTTACCGGCGAGCTCCTGATATTTTTCATAGAGTTGTTTTTATGATACGTTCAGGTCGCGAACGACGTGCGTCCATCAGCTCGAAATGGCATTCCGGCCTGGAAGTTATGTGGCACGCCGCGCTAAAGAAAGCAACTGATAGACTGTTGTCTTAGGAAATGATAAGCCTAAAATGGCGTCAAACGTTTTTTTGAACGTAGGCGTTGCGCAGGGCTAAACCTTGAAGGCTTGCCTTCAACATACCATAAAATTCGGCTGTTTGCGTTAAACACAAATAACGTTTGGTCTGTTTGGTCTTTAATTTGGCAAGGCATATTTGTAAGTATTTATTTTCCTATTCTCATTTTCATTCATCGTGACACCTCTTGCTAACCTTCGCTGCTGTGCATTTGCACTTTCCCGTCTTTGAATTGTCAAAATCGACTTTTTTTTACTGCTTGTTTTTTGTCGGTACTATGGAAATCTTATTTAGAAGCCTTGTTTGCTTGTTATGAGATTTTTTTTCTTTCCTTGGTGCCCGGTACTTGCCGCTGCCTTTTCTTTTTTTTAGATGAACTTAAGGTTCAAGAACCGCTGGCGACCGCCTGTGAAGTAGTACCCGACATCGCTTTATAAAGATCATAACTGGTTTCTCCGATCCAACACTTTCCTCTCGCTTGCGCATCTCTCACCACACTTTTTTTCTACCCGATTCGGCTTCTGGATTCCGCAGGAGATGGAGCAATCTAAATATTGCCGAGGCAAGCAGCTGTCGTCGGGACGAAGACAAGTTCCCATGTCGGAAGCTTGCATCTGAAAAAGCCATCCATTGTTCGTCCACTGATGATGAATTAGTCTTCACCCTGTCGTGACCCCTTTGTTTTGCTCATATTTCAGCTCATTGTTTCAGTTGGGGTCCTTGAGATGATGGCTTTAAAATACGATACGATACATTGAAGAAGCGTCTCGATATTGCTACATTTCTGGCCTTCATGCATGAATACGCACTTTGAGGACGCATGTAGTCGGGTGTGTTTTTGTGTACTGACACGTGGTTCATCGATGACTTAATGAAAAATTGCCACTGTAAAAGCACGTAATATTGTCACGGGAGAAAAAAAAACTAGAGAAAAAACACGAAGGTTCAGGATCACCGACGAAGTCAGCAGTTAATATACATTTGGTAACCCATGTAAGTTACTTCAGGACGATACCTAACCAGCCGCTACAAGACGGTTCCCGATCCGACGAGTTCGCGTCAAACATTTCAGTAAACACATGGTATATGCTACGTGTCTTTGGGAAAGATGCTGGTTTATGTATTTCAGATGGAGAACTAGCAGCCCAATTCTGCCGTACTGTTAATAGCGGTACTTTAGTAACGAATAATTAACATACGATGAAGTCAGTACACCGTTAACAACTTGTACAGCGTTCTGAAATGTTCATGCTTATCACCAAATGTCTGGAAGTACACCTTGAGCAGGACTATGTGAGCGATATCCAGTGGTTCAGTAGCTGATGTCTTATCAATACCGCCTCAGAATATGGCAACGAAACTGGAATCACGTCAAGCTGGGCGCGTTACGGGGCAATGTAACTCTAAATAAGGTTTTCAGGATGAACGCGTCAAGTAAATCTTCTGTTACTCTTGCCCAGCCGCAAGCGACACACATTTCTGGTAGCAATGCGCGTCTCGCAAAAAAAACAAAAAAAAAAAAACAAATGCAGCCGTTTATGTTATACAGAAGTAGTTTAATGTTATACAGAAGTAGTTTTACATTTAATGTGAAACGATGCTGTTATGGCATGTTGGACGTATCAATGCAACAAATTTTGCGGGTTTATAGCCATTAAGATTGCTTTATAATAAGCGATGGGTAATAATTCTGGAGTAAGATATGCTGTTTTCTGAAGTAACTGCAATAATTCTAATCTACAAAGTAGTAGTGGTAGTAGTAGTAATCATTTTAGCAGAAATAAGTGCAAATGTGCCATACACGCACGCATACACAAATGCATTATGTGCAGTCGTACGCACATGTACGCACGTACCACGTGTGCTACGTAACATGTGCCGAAATTTAACGTAGCTGGACGTAGCTACGTAAACGTAGCGTAGCGTAAACGTAGCTGGACGTACAGAGCAAAGATAAAGTTGCCGTCGGTTGGAGCTGTTCAGATGATTTGCATAATAAGGTACTGATAATTATTCATCTTCAGAAACATTAAATTCAAACAAGGTTCTCAATGAGAAAATTGTAGACCGTCCTTATAAATTCCCCATCCAGCTTTCTGTTGCTCAATCCATGTTACGCAGAAGTTCTTTGCAAGCCTGAAAGAAATCCCGCGACACACGCGGGGCGTTTTCTTGAAAATAACTCTTGCAAACATAGTTACCACGAGCGAAAGGTCCGTTTGGCTTGGTTTAGCAAAGACTATGCACACAGTTTTTCATTAATGCGCGCTTCCACGCTTGGTAAGCTTCTCTATAACGTGCTTATCTGGCCTCCTTTTGCTCCGGTGTTTCTGCAGCCAACTTCGCCTTTGCTTGAGATTTCGCTGCCTTCCGTCTAGCTATAACTGCTGAATGACTATATTCAGCCTGTCGCTTGCGCTTAAGCGCACGCACGGACGGCCCAGCTGGCGCTCCATCCAAGGCGAGACTCAGCGACCAAGCGCCGGCGAAGCAGCCGTTAAACACTCGCCCAGTCACGTGGTACCGCAGCGGCGAGGCTCCGAGCGAGCGCAGCTGCTACGCCCTTCCGCAGCGGATCACGTGGCGTGACGTCACGCATGCCACACTTGCGCTCTGGCGGCTCGCGCTCCGGCGGCTCAAGGTCATTGCGACGCGATGAATGACCTTGCGAGACATGGCGTGACCTTGCGAGACATGGCCCACCAGCATTACCGTCTCCCCCCTTTAGAAGAACCGTACCTATTTATACTGTGCCGAGGAGAGCATATGTCGCCTTGAAAAAGACAAGTCCACTTGTCGAAACGTTGGCTCCTGCTCTCACATTGTATTCGTGTAGCGCATCATCCTCATTATCTGTATTTTAAAACCTTCTATGACTGTCCGCAATTTGGCCATGGTTCCTGGGAATATTTGGTAACATCGAAATTGTTATTACGGCTTTCTGATTTTATCGCCTACAGTACACAAATTTTAAGCCTGGTACCGTTTAGGAGTATTTTATTATAGCAATTCCAAGCGATCTGCAATATTGTTTCAGATTTTATGGATCCATGTCCCACCACTCTTCTAGATAGATCACCTTACACTATTTTTCATCACAGGACACAGCTCAGTAACACGTATATCCCTTTCAGATGCTGTATACACAATTGTGTAGACCAAGATAGTGCATCAAGAGTGAAAGCACTGATGAAAGTAATGGTATTTAAATAGTGTCGCATATATCTTGAAACACTTATGATTGGAATTGTGCTGAAATTTTGGATAACATGTGCAAAATATTTTAGAAAAATTAGTGGGAAGGTTGACGGTTGGGTGTTTTTGCTTGGTGTCTGTATTTTGTTGAAATGTACTGGGTTCACTTCTTTCATTGTTTTTCACAGTTTCATGCACCAGGCATAATGTTCAAGTGGTTGGATAAGTGCTTTTCAAGCTTTCAATACACGAACTAGTTGATGTTCGCATATTTGATGTTCCTGTAGTGAGTTTTCGTGTGGAGTCCACATTCTGTAAACTTGACAAAACTCACTACAGAATTGAGAATTCTTAATCTTTTCTACATCTGCACGCTTTCTATGATTCTGAAGATGCCAGAAATGTGGTAAAATAAATTTTTCTATCAACAGGATAAAGTCGCGTCTGAAAGGAATATAAAGCGCTTGAAAAGACGAGGACGAAGAAGGAGAAGACAACGCGGGAGGAAACGTTAACAAATGGTTTATTTGAAACGAGCGTTAGCATGCATACAGTAAAGACGCCATCTGCTGCAGAAAATGCCATGTACATAAATATCGCCATCATCTTATTCTATTTTCTTTACACACGTGTATTTGCACACACGTATACTAGCACACACTAGGACATCTTGGACAATGATAATTCATTTTGTGACCAGCAGAACGATAGAGTTCTTACACAGCCACTGCCGTAACTGGCAATGTTAGCTGTTTCTATTAATAATCTTGTTAGTTCGTCTGCGTGTGTCAAAAAAATAAATTAGCCTAGCTTGCACTGGAGGAGCAATGCTAAAGAGACAGCGGAGCTGATGGGCACCTAGCCAGTCCTGGCTTTTGGGCCAGGCTAAGCACCACCAAGTCATCCAAAGCATTTTCCGGAATTTATTGATTATTAGCTATTGATTGGCTATTAATTGGTTATCGCAAGGTATAGGCCACGTATTTGGGCTAAGCTAAGCAGTACCAGAGTGGTGGCGTGGAGCAGAGGTAGAACACCCGGCTTCTATTCTGAAGGCCGTAAGCTCGAATCCTCCAGTCCACAACATTTTCAGGCATGAACTGGCACCTGACACCGTAGCTAAGCCCTCCCAAGTAACAAAGGACCTAATAAAGAAACGACAAAACATGAAAGTGGCAAACTCGAGAGATGAGATAGAATTCGCAGAACTGTCAAAACTGATCCACAAGAACAAATTAAGGGATATTCGAAATTATAAGGTGGAAAAGATTGAGGAAGCAGTAAAATATTGCTACACGCGTGTGGTATTTGATTGTTTGACTGAGGTGCGCGGGCGCCATCCCTCGAGACAAGAAGAGGAAGAACGAGCTGGGCTCGCGCTGTGAACCTAACTGGTCAGCGCTGCAACCGCTGTTGTAAATACAACCTGTAAATAGTTGCCCGTCTTACTGACTCGTTCTTCGTGTAACATCGTGGTGGAGGTGGAACGTTCCCCGTCCTCGCCGCGGAGCTCCGAAGCGGCCGCACCGTCGTCTTCTCAGCCATGGCTTCCGATGGAAACACCCCGTCGCCACCTACACCTGTGGCGCCTACCACAACGTACGTTACGGTTCCTAGTCTCCGTGATCCTGGGACATTCTCCACCCAAATTGGCGTTGACGTCGACGACTGGCTCAGCATATCTGAGCGTGTTAGCCGAAGCCACCACTGGGACCCTACCATCATGCTTGCCAATGTGATATATTATCTGGACAAGACACCGCTTGTCTGGTTTCGCACCCATGAGGTTGAGCTATCCAGCTGGGACACTTTCAAAGAGAGGCTTCGCGACCTCTTTGGCAACCCGTCAGGTCGCCAACATGCTGCGCGAAAGGAGCTTGCTACCCGTGTCCAGTCGTCGACAGAATCGTATGTCGCCTACATACAGGAACTGCTCACGCTTTGCCGGAAAGTCGACGAGCACATGACCGAGATTGACAAAGTGGGCCATATCCTAAAAGGCATCGCGGACGACGTCTTCAATTTGCTCGTCTATAACGACGTCTCTACTGTCGACGCCATCGTCAAAGAATGCCGCCACTTCGAGGTAGCCAACAGCCGCCGCGTCGTCCCAAAGTTTTCCCGACTCCCAAACACCCCTGCCACGTCCTCTTGCTCCGCTCTTCCTGCCACACGACCTTTTCAAGAGAACGTCACTCGTGTCGTTCGCCGTGAGATTAAAGCGGCGAGTCCGGCCCCCCTTTCATCCACGACCCCTCGACGGTACCTTTGACCCAGCGGCCCCTACTATTTCCGTCATACAAGCAGTTGTGCGGCAAGAAATTGCAAACCTTGGCATCCCTACCGCCTGCTCTGTCTCCCGACCTGATTCGGAATCCATTCCCATGGCCACATCCTTCAACGACCAGTATTTCGCTCCCCGACCACGCAATCCTGCTGAATGGCGTACCCCCGACGACAAACCGATCTGCTTCCGCTGCCACCGAGTTGGTCACGTATCCCGCCACTGCCGCAGCACCTGGATGCCGCCGTACCGGCGCTCATTCCTTGCTCCTCGCCCATACGCCGACGCTCGCCGTTACTCACCTCGCCGTCCGTACTCTACTTCTGATGCCCCTGACAGCCGCTCCTCCGGGCGATCGCCGTCGCCTCAACGCCGTCGCTCCACGTCACCCCCACCTCGCCGCTTTTCCTCGCCAAACCACCGGACGGAAAACTAGGCCATGCAGCTCTTGGAGATAGTGCTGCATCCCGTCCGTCCTGTACAAATCCTCCGCTGACGCTCCTCACGAACGCGAACCTAATTGACGTAGATGTGGATGGTGTTCCATTCAAGGCATTGGTTGATACTGGAGCCCAAGTGTCCATAATGAGCGCTAATCTTTGTCATCGCCTCAAAAAAGTTCTTACGCCTGCCATCACTCGGGCCGTACGCATCGCCAATGGCGCCACTGTGGCCGTCAGTGGTATGTGCACTGCGCGCGTAGGAATTGCTGGCCGCCACGTTCCAGTCCTGTTCACCGCGCTGACCAGTTGCCCTCACGACCTCATCTTCGTGCTCGACTTTCTGACGACGCATGCTGCCCTCATCGACTGTTCCACCGGTACGCTGTGCCTCGAACTTCCTCTTGTTTCCGACGTTCGCCCCGAACAACCGAACACCCTCTGCACTACAGCGTTTGTTCAGTTACCTCCAAAAGCTCTAACCTTCGTCGAATTGGCCTTAAAGGCGACCGTGCCTGATGGCGACTATGTCGTTGCACCTATTCGTGACGTCCTCCTGGCGCGCGACGTCTCTGTGCCACACTCCGTCGTTACCCTTGCCGCTAATCAGATGTGTCTCCCCGTCATCAATTTTGGCTTGACGAAGCAAGTGTTACCTGAAGGCATAGTGGTGGCCACGCTCCGGTCTGCGACAGACGACCACGTCACTGCTTTTGCAGCCGACGCGTCTCCAGATCCTCCTGATTACCCACAGGATGCCTTGAACCTCGACGGCCCATTACGTCCCATGGTCGCTCCGGTCGCCCTGACCAAGCAGCCGCCCTATATCGCCTTTTGTTCTATCGCGACATATTTGACACTGAAAATCGCCCACTTGGTCAGACGTCCCTTGTTCAGCATCGGATAAACACTGGTGATGCTGTTCCCATTCACCGCCGACCGTATCGTGTGTCCACGGTAGAGCGGCAAGTTATTCAGCAGGAAGTAAACAAGATGCTCACCAAAGGCATTGTTGAGCCCTCGTCGAGTCCTTGGGCGTCGCCGGTCGTGCTCGTCAAAAAGAAAGATGGCACGTGGCGTTTCTGCGTTGATAACCGCCACCTAAACCGAATCACTAAGAAGGACGTTTACCCTTTACCACGAATTGACGACGCTCTTGATCGTGACGACGCTCGAACGCCACGTGGTTCGGAATTATTTCTCTCTAACGAACAACGACGCCGACACCGGATTTAACGCTGTCGCGTTGATGAAACCGTGGTCCTGTAAACAAACTGTCCGCACCCCCACGTGCTATAAGATACCGCTAGTCACACATGGAACCCTTTCCTACATTATTACTATGGTCTCTATCAGTCAGGCAGCGGCTTATCTGTCCGACATGCTGCTTACAACAGGAAATAAGTATTTGGTGGACAACAACTTCCCTGGAATTCAGCCATCGTGTTGCAAGCTATTATCGGGCGTGTTATTGTATTATGTAGTGGCTTGTTGATATTATAAATTGAAAAGTATTCAACTTGCATGGGCAGCAAACATACATTAGCGTTTGCGCGTCCCGCCAGCTTTTTCATGTTATGCGAGATTTCGTGCAATTATGCTTTACCTTTCTGATTCTCAAGACCTCTCGCAATGTTCATATGCTCACCCGAAAGATACTTCAGGTTTAAACCTTTTACAGAGCAGCTCATAAGCGTCCGTTTCTGCGGTGAGCTTCGGTGTCGTACCTCGTAACCGAGCGAACGAGCACATCGAAAGATGTGAGCGAACGCGAAGCACAGTGGGGAAATAAGCAGCGAGAGGTAAGAGGCGCAAGGCGGAAAGCGGAGGAGGATATGGCGAAAGCGTGAGAAATAAAGCATAGTGCCGTGCACGAGGGGCTTTGCGTCGACGTTGGCTACGACATGACACCAGAGTAGCGCGTCGTGTGTATGGAAACAACGCGCTGCATGAGCGGAGGTTGTATGCGGCGGCTGCTGTGAATCAGCTGCTGTGATTTTAAGGCGAAACCGACCTTAAAACTCATGCGCCTATATGAGCCATTATGTTCTCGTGGTTCATAACATCGACAGGTGCCATGAACATGGAATGTAAACTTAATGTGAAGAAAGCTTAGCGTTCCGTCTTTGGTAGGTAATTCATGCGTTAGGGAGAAGGGCTCCAGGCACTGCCAAAACATATTGAGTACAATAATTACAAGAGCTTCAGAAGGAAGTGTCAAAGTTAAAATTCGTCAAATAATCGTCAATCGATATACACTGCAACTATCATAGACAGCATGGGCATTTACGACTAGCCGAGGACGTCATGATGGCGCCGCGAATCTGCTGCACTGTGTCTGTCTCTAGTGAGAGGCCTTACCACGGTGATGTGATAGCGGAACAAATGAGCGTATTATTGCTCACGCAAGACGTTTCGATTGCACGGGGCATTCTGGCTTTAAATTGTGGGCAGTGCAGCAGTGCTCTTTACCAACTTTAGCAACGAACGCCGTCACGTCCCGAAAGGCACGGCAGTTGCGTTCTGTGATGACATAGTAGAAGTAAAGGACTGCTTCGCTGTGCCCGACCAAGGAATGAATGACAAGACCATTCCGGCCCTGGCAACATTGTCCGTCGACATTAGCTCGAACCTGTTGCCCGCTGAGAGGCAGCGCCTACTGGAACTAATACAGCAGTTTGAGGATAGCTTTTCCTATACGTCCAAGGTCAAGCAAACACCACTGACCAAGCATCGGATAATTAGGGACGATGCCATGAGACCAATTAGACAGAACCCCTACCGTGTGCCCTCGAATGAACGCGAAGAAATACGAAAGCACGTGAAGAAATACGAAAGCACGTGAAGAAAATACTCGAGGATGATGTGGTAGAGCCTTCGAAGAGTCCTTGGGCGTCCCCTGTGGTATTGGTAAAGAAAAAAGCCGGCAGCTTTACGCCTTCTGTATTGACTACCGCAAGTTAAATCTGGTAAAAAAGAAAGACGTGTATCCGTTACCACGCATCAACAAATTAATTTAATTTAATTATGGGGTTTTACGTGCCAAAACCAGTTCTGATTTTGAGGCACGCCGTAGTGGGGGACTCCGGAAATTTAGACCACCTGGGGTTCTTTAACGTGCACCTAAATCTAAGTACACGGGTGTTTTCGCATTTCGCCCCCATCGAAATGCGGCCGCCGTGGCCGGGATTCGATCCCGCGACCTCGTGCTCAGCAGCCCAACACCATAGCCACTGAGCAACCACGGCGGGTACGCATCAACAAATCACTAGACAGGTTGCGCAACGCACGTTATTTTTCCTCCATTGACATACGCAGCGGGTATTGGCAGATAGAACTCGATGAGAGAGATCGGGAGAAAACTGCCTTCGTGACGCCCGACAGTCTTTACGAATTTAAGGCGCTCCCTTTCAGTTTGTGTACAGCGCCAGCCACTTTTCAGCGTCTAAAGGACACCGTACTTTAAGGTCTAAAGAGGCAGGCGTGCTTCGCGTACCTCGAACATGTCATTGTTTATTCGGATGCATTTGAAGAGCATCTGACCCGACTACTGGCTGTTCTCGAAGCCGTACGCTCGGCTGTCTTTACGTTAAAGCCAGAAAAATGCCAATTTGGCTTTAATGAACTCCGATTCCTGGGCCACGTCATCAGTAGCGAAGGTGTCCGGCCTGACCCAGACAAAATAGACGCTTATACGAAGTATCCCACACCATCTGACAGGAAGGCAGTGAGATGGTTCTTGGGCCTGTGCGCCTATTATCGATGGTTTATTGCGGACCTTTCACGTATTGCTTCACCATTGACGCGACTAACACGAGAGGATGTTCCCTTTGTGTGGGGCGAACGTGAGCAAATGACATTTAACGAATTACGTCAGCGTCTGCAAATGCCTCCAGTTCTGGCACACTTTGACCAGAACGCCCTGACAGCACTTCATACCGACGCGAGCAATGTAGGTCTGGGGGCCGTACTGGCGCAATGGCAAGACGGCTCCAAATATTAATAGCCTACGCCAGCAGAACTTTTTCGCGCTCAGAAGAAAACTATTCCACTACGGAGAAGGAATGCCTCGCCGTAGTGTGGGCTGTTATTAAATTGCGCCCTTATTTGTGCGGTCGCTCATTCACCATCGTCAGTGACCACCACTCTCTCTGTTGGCTGACTAATTTAAAAGACCCCTGCGGTCGATTGGGGTACTGGAGCCTCATGCTTCAGGGGTTCGACATCACCGTCGTATACAGGCCAAGGAAAACGTTTATCTACGCCGACGGCCTCTCTCGGTCACCGGTGCAGCTTTCTGTCACCGAGGATGAAGACACAGACGCTGCATTCTTGGGAGTCGTCGATACATTTACCATTTCCCAGCAGCAGCGCGACGACCCATAACTGCTTCCGCTTATTTATTGGAAGGCTGAGGCAAAGACGTGCCTCCACTGTTTGGGCGAAGTCTGGCGTCATTTTGTTTCAAGGACAATGTTCTCTACAAGAAGAACTTTTCTCCGACGGGCAACACCTAGTTACTGGTCGTGCCTGCTTCGCTTCGCAATGAAATTCTCACAGCGTGTCATGATGAGGCCATCTCAGGTCTTCTGGGCTACACATGAACATTGTCCCGACTGCGGCGCAAGTATGATTGGCCGTGGCCAAAGCTCCCAGCCGATGTTAAACATCATGTGCGCACTTGTCCTGACTGCCAAAGACACAAAGCGCCACCCGACAAGACAGCCGGTCTCCTGCATCCTGGAATGCCACCGGGAGCGCTACCGGGAACGCCAGTCGCCAAAATTGGCAGGGATTTTCTCGGATCGTTTCCAACTTCAACTTCAGGGAGCAGGTGGAATATTGTCGCCACTGGCTACCTTACCCGTTATGCGGAGACAAAAGCTACCCAGCGCGGAACAGCAGCTGAAGCAGCTCGATTTTTCGTCGAAAACGTCCTGCTTAGGCACGGGGCCCCAGTGATCGTAATTACTGACAGAGGAACCGCGTTCACCGCCGAACCTTTAGAAGCAGTTCTCAAACTCAGCGGCACAGCCAACCGGAAAACGACAACCTATATCATCCCCAGACGAATGGACTAACGGAGCGTTTGAACAAGACACTCGCAGACATGCTTTGCATATATGTCGACGTGGACCATAAGAACTGGGACGAGATTTTGCCTTAAGTCACCTTCTCATATAACACCGCTCACAATAACTTGCACAATAACTTGTGTTATTGGTACTTGTCGTAGGCTGTTGTGTGGAACGCTGTTGTCTCACTACATCAATGCTCAAGCAGTTCATCTGCTCCTATTGCTGTCGGGAGACGTGGAATCAAACCCAGGACCAGATGGCGTCTCACCCCAGTCCATTGACTCTATTGCAAAGGCCATATCACGCATCGAAACATCGCAAAGTTCCGTCCTATCCGAAATTTCTCTAATCCGAGCATCACAGACTAGCATCGAGACCCTTGTGACCAGCCTTTCGGCTCGTGTTGATGCCCTGTAGAAGATTGTCCAGTCGACTCAGTCAAACGAAAAAAGTTTAAAGGCAGAAGTGAATGATAGCCTTGCAAAACTTTCCACTGAAATCAAAGTTCTTGCCGAAAAATGCGATGACGCAGAAAACCGCCTGCGTCATTCAAACTTGCTTTTTTGTGGAATTCCAGACACAAAAGGCGAGACTTGGCTTCAGTCCCAGACAAAAATAATATCATTCTGCTCCGAGAAACTCGGTTTGTCCATAGATATAGACGACCTGGAGCGTGCGCACCGGCTTGGTCGCTACCAGGAAGACAAACCTAGGCCTATAATTGTAAAATATGCAAGATTTAAAGATAAATCTAGAACTCTTGCAGTGGCTTCCAAGCTCAAAGGCACGAGTTTTTCGATTCGCGATGATTACTCAGCCAGAGTTCGACAAGCGCGAAGAAAACTTTACCTTCATGGACAACAGAGTGACAAAACATTTAAACTTTGCTTTAACCGGCTCCTGCTTGATGGCAAGCAATTCACGTACAATTCTGAATCTGATTGTGTGGTTGAATTGAAGGCGTAGCAGTCCCTGCGTTTTTCTAGGCATGCGTGTCCTCCTCCTGCCCCCCAATCCTGCCTCGCCCCGATCGCTAATCCCGTTTATCAAAATATGTCCGTCTTGGTCGCAAACGTGCGTAGTTATCTACCTAAGAAAGACGCCGTAGAATGTATTTTAAGAGACAGTGATACTGACCTCGCTATACTTACAGAATCGTGGCTACATCCAAATATTGCTGATCATGAGCTACTACACGATGACCTAGCGTACGCTGTGCACAGGCTTGGCAGGTTGGGGCGTAGGGGAGGCGGCATCTTGATTTTTGTGAAAGAAAATGTTCCTTCATATGTTACCGAATTGAACTGTCAACAGGAAATTCTGTGTGTGAATATTTCACTTGCTTCAAGAATGATTGTGATTGTTGCTTGTTGCTTGTTATCGCGCTCCTGACTGTGATGTTTCTTTCAACCATGAACTAAATTCCGTACTAGCCGATCTTTACTCACGCTTCCCGTCTGCGAATTTTATGCTGTGTGGCGATTTTAATTTTCTGGACATTAACTGGGAAGATCTAGAGGCGCATAGCCGGCAATCCAAAGATTTTCTTGATACGATCCTAACATTCAATTTTACTCAGATGGTTAATATGCCAACGCGTGAGGGGAACATTCTCGACCTTGTTCTTGTCTTTGATCCTGAAGTAATAAAATCGCTATCATCTGTTGGTGGTCTAAGCGATCACAAATTACTACTATTTAATCTCTGCATTGCAGTTCCTATCCGACAACCCTCAACAAAACAGATTAGGGACTACAACAAAGCAGACTTCAGCAAAATCAATACTGAACTAAACAAGTTTTCTTTTTCTTTCCGTCAGACTGCTCCTTCTCGTACAGTAGATGAAAACTGGATGCTATTTAAGAATACGTTACAATCGCTTGTTGAGAGACATGTGCCCCTTGTTCGCATTCGCGGTGATTTAGGAAAGCCCTGGTTTTCTAATACATTAAGAAGGCTGTTAGGTAAGAAAAAACGTCTTTTTCGTGATGCGAAACGCTCGAAATCTTGTTTAAAGTGGGACAAGTACTTTACATGCCTTCGTGAATACACCAACACTTTGAAACAATCCAAAAAGAAAGTCTTCCACCACGACTTGCAGAACATTATTCGTGTCAACCCAAAAAAATTTTGGAATATTCTGAAACCAAACAATCGCTCCAATAACATTTCTTTGACTTACCCTGATGGTACAAATGTGCCACTTGATCTGCGGTCAGACGTAATCAACTCATATTTTTCTTCTGTTTTCACTCGTGAGTCTGCACTAAAGGACGTTGATTTGCCCAGCTACTGTTTCCCCCGCATGCTTCCTATTATCATTAATTCTCAAGGCATTATGAAGCTAATTGAAAACCTGAAAATTTCTAGTGCCCCCGGGCCAGATAACATCTCTGCTAAGATACTAAAAGGCACGAAAGAAATTTCCAGTCAAATATTACAAATAATTTTTACCCAGTCAATTACCGATAGCTCACTTCCAAATGACTGGAAAATCACTAAAATGGTACCTGTATATAAGTCAGGCAGCCGCTCTGATCCTTCTAACTATCGTCCCATTTCTTTAACAAGCATTGCCTGTAAACTCCTACAACATATAATATATTCACAAATAGCATGTCATCTTGGGGATCATTCCTTCTTTTTTCACAATCGACACGGTTTCCGGCGTGGTTTGTCATGCGATACACAACTTTTTGAATTTGTTACTGATCTTCACCTGAACTTAGACTCATCAATTCAGACTGACGTTATCTACCTAGACTTTGCCAAAGCATTCGACTGTGTTCCCCATCAGCGACTTTTGGCCAAACTTTCATGCCTCAATCTCGACCCTCTCGCACTGTCATGGATCCATTGCTTCCTAACAAATCGCCTCCAGTGCACAGCTGTCGGAAATCATTGCTCTGGCACTTCTAGCGTTATCTCCGGCAGTACCACAAGGGTCTGTCCTCGGTCCCCTTCTCTTTCTCATCTTCATAAACGACCTTCCTAACGGCATTTCATCCTCTATCCGACTTTTCGCAGACGACTGCGTACTTTATCGTCGCATCAAGGACCAAACCGACCATGCAATACTTCAACAAGACTTAGATTTAATAGAAACCTGGTGTTCCAATTCTCTTATGAAACTTAACATCTCCAAATGTAAAGTTATGCGTATCTCCCGTAATCACTCTAACAAGGAATACCAGTATTCTCTAAACTCGACAACCCTATCCACCGTTGAATCATATCGTTATCTCGGTATCACCATTAAAAGCAAGTTGACCTGGACCGACCACATCACAAAATTGGCTACCGACACTACTAAATCACTTGGTTACGTCAGACGCAACCTGGCCCTGTGCCCCCCATCGACACGAAAACTAGCCTATGAAACTTTCATTCGAAGTAAACTTGAATACGCCTCAGCTATTTGGAGCCCGCACCAAGCTTACTTAATCAACACTTTAGAATCAATACAAAATCGTGCCGCTAGATTCATCACTTCTACGTACAGCCGCCAAGAAAGTATAAGTAAGATTAAATCATCCTTAGGACTCGAACCATTGTTGTTGCGTCGGAAAATTGCAAAGCTGTGCCTTTTCCATCGAATATATTATAACTTCCCACATCTGCATGGAAAGCTTCCTATTCCACCAACCCGTACATATCGTCGCCTTTTTAACTCTTGCAGCATCCAGCGCTTGCATGGTTCAACATCTCGTTTTTGCCTAGCACTATCGCAGAGTGGAACAAATTACCAGATAGAGTTGTCAGCAAGCGTAATCACATTATCGTTAAACGGCTGCTTACTGATTACCTCAAACTCTAACCTTATAATGACCGTACTGTGTTTCCCTTCTTTCGTTTTTTTGCTTTTTTTCTTGCTTTTGCATTGTATTCGGTGTGCCGGGAAGTTTTTCATTTTTTGTGTGTGTTCCTTTTTTCTTTTTAGTTGTGTTCTCATATGTAATTCACAGGCTGTAGGAAATTGTAACCATGTCTATATTCCTATTCTTACCTCCTGTAACCCCCCCTTATGTAATACCCCGACAGGGGTCCTTAAGGGAAAATAAATGATGATGATGATAACAGGAAACGACTCGTGTGACACCATTCAGCTTGGTTAATGGTCGCGAAGCAACGACAACTTTGGATGCAATGCTACCCCACGAGTGCGACGCTATCCATGCAGATGCTGAAGAATTTGCTCAACGTGCCGAAGAAGCCAGACAGCTTGCACGTGCACGCATCCGCCACCAGCAAGACCAGGACGCAATGTGGTACAATCGTCAGCACAAGTTCGTCGCCTACCCACCCGGCGAGAGAGTGTGACTTCGGATACCCATTCGGCGTAGGGAACTTTCTGAAAAACTACTAAGGCGATATTTTGGTCCATGCACAGTTATCCGACAACTGAACGACGTTAATTACGAGGTCGTGCCCGATGGTGAAGCTTGTTCGCGGCACCACAAGCAGCCCCCGAAGTGGTGTATAGGGTGGGCATGAAGCCGTACTTTTCCAAGTGACTCACGTGTTAGTGTCTCGTACATGCATACGCTTAATTTGTGCATCTTGACGATGCTTCCCTTGGGAGAGAGCCAAATGCCGCGTCTGTACTAATGGGAAGACGACGATGTAACAAGACATATCGGCACTTGTGAAAAACATACAAAGCAAGAAGAAGAAGAAGAAGAAGCAGTTACTAGCGCGCGGCATTAAAAAGCCGTCTGTTCTTGTTACTGCCTCTGCTGGCAAGTGCGTTTCGTTTGTCCCTTGAGTTTCTGACGTCGCGACACTAGTGGAGTTGCTGGGTACCTGATGCTCGGGAGTCCTATACTCGGACCGGCACTACAGGCGCGGCAATATATAAAGATTCGAAAAAGATGTGCGTCAATTGCGCGCCTACATGGCACCACGTCAAGTTTAGCTAGAAGCAGGTCGCTCAGAAGCGGACGAATGCAGGACCTTATACAAACTCCTTGTTTTTAAATTAGTTTTCCAGCCCTTGAGGTCTAACGTGACATTAGGTAAAAGGAGAATAGTTCAAAGCAACCACTTGTCGGCACACCAGATGAATAATTAAAATCAAACCAACCGTTCATTGCTCGTATGCAATAACTGAGATTGGTAGAGAAGAATGCTGAACTTCGTGAAACACTACCGAAGTGGACGAACTGTATTTGCTATCTAGCAAACCTAGTAACGGACAAAATGTGCAAGTCTTGTCATGTGTTGTCCGCTGTACGGATAATATTGCTTTGAATTGTCGCTATTACACTCTGTAAGTACTATGCAGCTGCACAGTAAAAAATAAATATCGTAAATCAAAAGTGCTCACTACCAACGATTTGCTGACTTGCTTTTCGCAACTGCGCTGGACTGCTGAGGGCATACGACTGCGTCGTGTTGCCTTGCGCTTTGACCTTTGTTCTTTCCCTTGGATATGTTTCTCTCCTAGAGTAGGGGTGGCAGCGTCGCAGTTTGTGTCGGGCAATCACTGAGGCACGAAATTCTCCCAGAATTCCTAATTATGAACGGCAGTATGGAATGTCTCGCGGCGCCTGTAGAGCAAGCTGCAGTTGTAGTTACCTATCGGCCACCAATGGAAACAGATTAAAATTTTTGGACTTTGTTCTCTCCAGTTTGTAAACAGCTCACAGATGCCTTACAATATAATGGGTCACGTCAGTATCGACATGCTGTCCTCGACGCGTCCGTCACACAGTTCACAGAAATTATGAACTATTTTGCTGGTATAAATCTTATCACACATGCTAGAAGAGAGAATGAAGGGGAGGGAGAGAGGGTGGGGGCGTAGGGTAGCCAATCGGACTCTTGACTGGTTAACATCCCTGCCTTCCTTATATCCCTCTCTCCCTAGAAGAGAGATGGTGATGATGATGATGATTAATGGGGTTTATGGCGCGAGGGTTAGGGAAGGCCAAAGAGCGCCAGGCAGTGGTATGAAGTAGTCGATGTTGTGATTAATACCAGGTGGTATATGTGACGCGGCTGTATAGAGGCCTAAAAACTTTCGCTGTTGAGTGCGTAAAATGTATACTTAAGTAAGTTACGACAGTGATACTTAGAATGTACAGTGACATGTTGGGCGAAAATAAAAGGTGTGCTACGAATAGGTGTTGTACTAAAATACGTGACTGTCAGAAGCACTGTTGCCTCACAAGGGCCTTTCGAGATTAAGAGCCTGGAGGCATACGCTATACAACACGCTACCGTCGCAACAGCGACTTGTTCAGCCGACCGGACCATCGCATCAGCGCCTGACCTATCGTTTCCTACTTTTCTTATCAAGTCTTTCTTTTCCGTTCGCGCAACCATGCTTTCCTCAGTTCTCAAGAGACGCAGCCTTACGAATTTTTGGGGCTGATAACATGAAGTAAGTGGAGTTCATTGAAAAAAATATAGTACTGATTTCATGTTAAATAGCGGTTCATTACCAAAAAACATTGCTTGATGAAGAGGAATAGATTGTGTGTACGCAAGAGGAAAGTGTTTTTTCCCCTTTTAGCGTCTGTTTCTCGACACTCTAGTAAAACATGAATGACGGTTAACTTCTCACTACATTTCCCACAGATGGGAGGTTCATCGCCGGTCAACAAATGATTGTGTGTGCCGTACGCATGTCTCATTCTCAACCTAGTTAAGAGGACATCGGCTGCCCGTGATTTCGTTGTTGATGGCCAAAACCCTAATTGAGGTTTAATTAGGTGAAGCTTATTAGACGTTTCAGCTTCCCAAAGGTGTTGCAAATAGCTTCTTACTTTTCTCCGCACGAGAGGTTTCAAATATATAGCCGAGACCGCCATAGGAACGTTGCGGGGTTTCGTAGCTGTAGATGTAGCAAGTTCATCGGCATGCACATTCCCCTGAATGCCTCTGTGGCTAGGAACCCAAAATACTATGATACGCTGTTCAGCTGCATAACTAGTGCACAGAAGCGAATAGAGTTCATTTACTACATGATTTCTGTGCTTTTCTAGCGACATTAAAGCCTTAACTACGCTTAATGAATCTGTAAATATAATTACCTTCTCTAAATTTATATGCATTATATGCTTTACAGCCGACAATAATGCATAGTCCTCAGCCCTAAAGATGCTCGTTAGTGAGTGCAGAACATCTGATTCCGAAAATGATGGCCAAACTGCTGCATAAGACACGTCCGCATGCCACTTTGATGCATCTATGTAAAATTGCATGGACGGGTATTTCGTTTGCAGTTCTACAAAGTGCATTCGAATGTGTTCTTGTGGAGCGTGCTTGAAGACTTGCACAACTGACGTGTCACATTCTATGATTTCCCAGTGCCACGGCGGTAATAACTTTGCTGGGGTCTTTAGACTGTGTTCTAGAAGCGAGACACCCACTTCTTCACTAAGCCTTCTAACACGCAGCGAGAAGGGTTCTCTGACTGTTGGGCGATTATGAAACAGTGTAGCACACGTCACGTCATTTACAGTTGCGTAACAAGGATGTTCCGGGTTCGAAACCAATTTGAAGAAGTGCGTAAAACTAGGTTATGGCCTTTGCAGGTCAAGTGACCACTCATTTGATTCTATGTACAGGACTTGTCTTGAAGGCACCTGTGGCCAGGCGGAGGCCTAAATGGTAAACGGCATCCAGTATGTTTAACGCGCTGGGTGTCCCAGAGTGATTGACTACAGAGCCATAATCCAAACGGGATAGTATTAGGCTCTTATACAGGCTTATTAGATACTTCCTATCACTATCCCATGTTGTATGTGAGAAAAATTTAAGAATATTCAGTGTTTTTAAGAATTTATTCTTAATATATTTAATGTGGTCTATGAAGGATAGCTTGGACTGAAGCATGACACCCAAAAATTTGTGCTCCGTGTGCAGAGGTATATGGTGTCCATCGAGTTCAATATCAACATTCGGGACCAGGCCTCTCCTCGTAAAAAGGATACAGGAGCTTTTCTTAGGATTTAGCTTAAACCCGTTTTCATTAGTCCATTTTGACACCCTGTTGAGGCCGAGCTGAACCGGTCGTTCGCAAATTGCGAGATTACACAATTTTTAACCTCTTTGCACATCATCAACGTATACCGAATAAAACATGGTACGCGGAATTGATGAGCGTAAAGAATTTGTTTCTATTATAAAAAGAGTACAGCTTAGTACGCCACCTTGTGGCATTCCAGTTTCCTGGAGAAATGGCCTGGAGAGAGCATTTCCAATTTTGACACGGAATATGCGGTTTGACAAATAGCTTGCTACAACGTTAAGCATGTTTCCGCGAATACCCATCTCCGACAAATCTTGCAATATCGTACGTCGTGTCGTACGCCTTTTCCATGTCGAGAAATATGGACAAGTACTTCTTGTGAATGAAGGCATTACGTATGTGTGACTCTATGCGCACTAGATGGTCGGTTGTAGAGCGACCTTCCCTGAAACCACAATAATAAGGGTCAATCATTTTGTTAGACTCGAGGAAATGTGACAAGCACCCATTTATGATCTTCTCAAATAGCTTGCAAAGACAACTTGTAAGCGCTATCGGACGGTAATTATTAACTGAAGATGGATCTTTACCTTGTTTCAATATCGGAATTACAATAGCCTCTCTCCATGTTGAAGGAAAGTATCCAGAAGCCCAAATGGTGTTAAAAAGTGCAAGAAGTGTTATTTGTGTGTCTTTGTGCAAGTTTTTTATCATGTCATATATAATCCTGTCAGCTCCGGGTGCCGAGGTCTGACATGCGTTTAATGAAGCCTTCAGTTCGGCAACGCTGAAAGGACGGTTATAGAATCCATTCGGTCAGCATTTCCGATCTAGTGTTTTACGTTCCGCTATTTCTTTATATCTAAGGAATGGCCTAGAATAATTACTTCAACTAGAGACGGCCTCGAAGTGCTCCCCAAGGGCATCTGCCTGCTCTTCCAAGGTATTCCCTTGATCATCGACCAAGCGTAATGGCTGGGTCTGCTGCCCATCAATTCTCCTAAGCCTATTCTGAACTTTCGCCTCCTGTGTGTAGGAATTTATGCCTGAGAGGAATCTCACCCAGCTCGTTCTCCTTGCCTGTCGCCTCGTCCGCCTGGCGTGCAATTTGATGCGTTTAAATTCTACTAGATTTTCTGCGGTTGGTGATCGACGCAGTGTATTCCATGCGTTATTTTGCTTCTTTCGTGCCTGTCTGCAATCCTCATTCCACCATGGAACGCGTCGTTTACATGAACGGCCATTTGCTTGAGGTATGCACTTTTCTGCTGTATTGATAATAAAAGCTGTAAAATATCGTACTGCATCATGAATACTAGAATCATTAATAAAATCTTGTGTTAAATTAGTTGATTAATTAAACTGCTTCCAATCAGCCGTTGCAAGCTTTCATCGAGGGGTGAACGGTAATGTTGCTCTACTAGTTTAAGTATTATAGGGGAATGGTGACTCTAGTGGATTTTTGATTACCTCCCATTTCAGGTCAGGAATTACTGAAGCAGAGCCAATGGCGAGATCAATGGATGAGGATAAATTATGCGTAAAGTTAAAATATGTTGGTTCTTTTTTATTAAAAAGGCATGCACCAGAGCTTACAAGAAAATTTTCGACGAGTCGCCCTCTAGTGTCACACCGAGCATCTCGCCACAGACTGCTGTGGGCGTTGATATCACCTACGATCATGTAGGATTCAGGAAGCTGATCCACTAGGCAATAGAAATATGTTTTTTGAGCTCTTGATTAGGGGGCAAGTATAATGAGCAGATTGTAACTAACTTATCAAAAAGATTGCTTGTGCGGTGATTGCCTCAAGAGGCGTCCGAAGTACAAGGCGCCATGCTACACACTAATCAACTATGGTGACTACACCACCAGACGAGGCGTTAGCATCGTCACGATCTTTCCGAAAAATTGGGTATTGTCAGAGAAAGTTTGTATGTGTGGGCTTCAAGTTCGTCTCTTTTTTGCGATAAAGACTTGCTGTTAAGGCATAATTCTTGACTTGTATATATGTATTATATGTGCGCTGTGAGGCCTGCGTTGTGTATGAATTGAAGCAGTGTTTTGTGGAATCTGTTATTATGTATCCAGCGCTCATAGCTGGTTGTCACACTGTAGCGGAGGCCGGCTTGCAATAGGAGATGCGAGCGTTCCGATTGTAAACCAGTACATGTCCATATTAGGTGGTACGCATCTGCTTCCATCACAGGGATGGAGCAGTATGGACACGTAGCACACAGTGGTAAATGCGACCAGTTCCACCTTGAGATCACAGCCGGTGTAAGGGCCACCCCGGCCCGAAGCCTCCTAAGCACAACTTCCTCCACTCTAGTAAGGTGAAGCGGGAGGTAGCAGACACACGGTGGGATAGGAGCGCGTGTGTCCTGTCGGAGAAAACATTTACGGGCTCGGAGCGAGTTAAGGGGTTGAGGTGGGAGGGGAATAGACGGAAGATCTGGATTAGGAGCGCAGTACGTGTGCCTGCTGGTCAGCAGCAATGTTGTGAGGGTTCGCTGCATGGCCTTGAATCCAATGTACCTTGACGCAAGTAGCTGTTTTTCTATTCATAGTGTGTGTTGTCTCGCAGATTTCCATCACCTTGTCAACCTTCTTCAGTTCCTGAATAGCCGCTAAAGAATGAGTGAGATGTCTAGTTGTTTGATGGTAGGCAGCTTAGATGTGGCTTCTTGTACAGTGTCGTGGATGGCTTGAAGTTCCATTACTACAGCCCTGGCTTCCGTAGATAAATAGCGCTTGTGGCCGCTGATGAAATTATGCGTAGTTCTGAGGAATGATGTCCTCCCGCCGTCTGGGAACATAGCAGCATCCGTATAGACTTTGCAGGTGTTAGCGCATGATGCATCGATGATATTGTGTTCGTCAATAATACCTGTTGTCTCGCTGCGCCGTAACTTCGTTGGCTTATTAGTTGTGATGCTGGTGAATTCCCAGGGAGGCATTGGATAGGGCTGATTGTCAATCCGAGAGCCACGTTGAAAATGAGCATGCTACGCAGCGACAGCCGGAACAAGTTGCTTTTTTATTTCACGTGCTTTTCCACGTTGCAAAATTAGCTCTGCAATTGTGTTGGGCTGGGCATGTTCCTTTAAGGTTGGTATCGGAGTGATGCGGTGTAATGCTGTGATCGCAATTAATCGTCTCTAACTAGGCTTACTGTGCCAAAGTCAGCCATTGAAATTGTGCCTGATATAAAATTTGTGGCTGGCAAGACTGCACGTACCAGCCGTCGAGCTACGTCAGTACGAGCTCCATCTGCTTTTGCTGCAATGCGACGTATAAGGTGACGGGTTTTTGTCGAACTCTGTCTGATTTTACAGAGCCACTGTGCACCACCGCGGGAATGGTGAATATCGAGACCCAGTATGCAGACCTCAGAAGCCTCAGGGATTGTCACTGCGCCGAGTCTAAATGTAAAGGGGTGCGGCGTGGTTCTTGTGCGTCCTTTCTTGTTGGCCACCGCAACGTAGCTTGATTTTTGGGCGGAAATGTCCAACCCTGCTTTCGAAGCCTAGTTGTGCAGAACACAAGGGCTTCTTGAAGCTGTTGAGTTTCTCTAGATACATCTTCATGCACGGACCAAAAAGTGACGTGATCCGCATAGATTAAAAACTTCACGTCTGGAATCCGGTGTAGTTGCCAGGCTAGAGGTATTAGAGCAACGTTGAGGAGAAGAGGAGCCAAAACCAAACCTTGTGGGACTCCTCTGTTCGATGTGAAGTATCCTTCTTGCCTTCCATCTACTCTAATCGCAAATATGTGATTATGAAGAAATGAGTAGATAAATCTCATGACCCGCGATGGAAGTCCCAGGTCGATGAGGTTGGCAATAATGATTTTATGGCCTATATTGTCAAAAGCTTTTGTTATGCCTGTTGCTACTACCGTGCGCACAGTGTGACTGTGTGGTGAAATCTGTAAAAGATCGTCTGGTAAGATATAAAGTGCATCTTCAGTTCCCAAGTAAGAACGGAAGCCAATTTGAGCAGGATGATATTTATCATGGCTTTCAAGCCACCAGGAAACACGTGTGCGTCTCTTGAACACACAGCACCTTTGGATTGTATCTATGAAGTAGTTCTCTGATATCGTCTAGGTTATGGAGAAGTCTTCTAACATTCCATTGGAGTATCTGTGTTTGCATCATAAGAGACGTGTTAATAGTGCTGTGTGTTGGAGAAGCGAAAATTAGCTCATGGGGCCTTTCCCAGGCGCCATGACACGAAGTTTGTATTTTTTGGAGCGGTCGATAGAATCGCGCCGCTCCTTAGGCGCTGGATGCGCTGTCACGGTCGGTGTTACGTCCATCGCCTCTTGCGAGCCGCTGGAGGCACGCTCTTGCGAGCGCTGTGTTTGACGAGAGGGCTTCGTCTCAAGAGACGATACCCTTGAGGCCACCAGCCCGGCGGTCGATGGCCCCTTCTTCTGCGGCGGCGAAGCAGCGCTGGCTGCAGCCGCCAAGAGGGCAGGTGGCATCACCGCCTGCTCACTCTGCGTGGGCTGGACAGCCGCCGGGAGCCGTTGTGGGCATGGCTCCCTGACCTGCCACTTCGGCAAAGCTGTTCTTTGGCAGTTAGGACACCCGCCTGCGTGCCTGTTTAAATAAAATATTCTCTTTCACTTTGTTAGTTACGATTTCTTTTTTTTTCATGATAGGCACGACCGCGAGTACGCGGCGTGCTCCCCACCACAGTTCACATAGTGGAGGGTGACCAGCAGGCCCTACCTTTCATACCGTGTCAGGAGAAGGCAGATGGCATGTGACAAAATCCAGGAAATGTATCATCTATTCTAATTGTTGAGCAAGTTTGAATACCATGAAGGGCCAATGTGTCTTGGGTTTGGTATGACAGAGATAGTTCTGACAACATCCAAACATGTGCATGGTACCGGTGTCACGGGATCAAGCCTTATCCGGATCGAATTGCTCGGTTGTGATTGGCTCCTTTGTGCAAGCTGCGCAAGGGAGCCAATTGCACTCGTGAATTTTCGTCCGGATCGGGTTTGATCGCGATCAAAAGTTCGCCGTGTGACACAGGGACAGGAGTTGGCTCTGTCTGAAACCCATTGATATCTCCACTATAAACGTGAGTAGCAATGCTCATGTCATGCCCTGCTACTTACTTTCAGAGAAAGAGGTAAATGAAACGCATAGGTCAGATTATTAAAACGAGTATGAATTCTGTTCTTTTGTAAGATCAAGCCGCGCTTACCACAAATTAAGCATGGCATTCATCATCATCATCAGCCTATATTTTATGTCCACTGCAGGACGAAGGCCTCTCCCTGCGATCTCCAATTACCCCTGTCTTGCGCTAGCGTCCAACTTGCGCCTGCAAATTTTCTAACTTCATCATCCCATCTGGTTTTCTGCCGACCTCGACTGCGCGTCCCTTCTCTTGGTATCCATTCTGTAACCTTAATGGTCCACCGGTTATCCATCCTACGCATTACATGGCCCGCCCAGCTCCATTTCTTCCGCTCAATGTCAACTAGAATATCGGCTATCCCAGTTTGTTGTTGTAAGCACTTCATTAGTTGTGTCTAATTTATTAGCTCATTTTAATAATGGTTCTATTCATTCTCTTAACGGAAACGGCATGAGACGACATATTAACTATTGCGCTAAAGTATGAAAGTGCGTTCGTTAGGGTACATACATTTACATATGCGGGATAAGTGGGAGGCATACAAACACACTCAGTGCTGCTTTCCAACCGAGATTATTCAATCCATTGAGCCACCTAATTTTAAACCTTCGTAGGTGACTGTTCAAGCCACTGCATATACATTTGCCCAAATGCAGTGCTTGCTCTATAATTCTTTCTCTTTTACGGGTAGTCATGTTGGATTACAAAGGATATTAGAAGTCATGTTAAATATCAGAGGCTATATTCATTAAAACAATATGGCCTTTAAAGAAATTAGACAGGTCGTCAAACTAACAGCAACAAACAACAAGAAAGAAAATTAATAGTTTGTTTGTCTGAAAAAAAGGTTATTAAACTGGTAGCCTAGCATGGAGGAAATACCACCTGTGGTGTCGACGATTTAGCTGGTGGGCAGGCCTGAATGGTCGGCTGAACAAAGAATGCCACAGGCCAGGAATTTTGGAGGCACGACCGGACACTACCACTTTTTCACAACCATACTGATGGTGACATGGGTGTTGATCACTGTTAATGTGACAAAACCATCTGTTCGAGAAATTCCATGATTAGATCACCCATCATATGTCTCTTGGCTCCTGGAAGTTGAGCTCCGAGACTGTTATGCTGTGTATATCACCGACAGTAAGCAGCAGACTAACAATGCCAGAGTTACTTCATCTAGCCACTGGGGGATCAACCATTGCAATAACCTTTGACAAATTAGTCAATGGAGTTAGAGACCTCTTCTGAATCGCCTTTCTAACAGTGGAGTAACACTGTACCATATTTTGCAACAATACATTTGTGTTTCCCTGAAATGTCCTTGGTTTCAAAATATCTAGCTTCGTAACCATGGGCACCTTTAGAAGCATGCCTTATAGATATACATCGGCAAAATATTCTTTCCACCATGGATGCTAAATATCTCAAAAGGCAAAATGCTACTCACTGAAAGATGCTTCATTTGAAAAAGCATTTTCTTTTTTTTACACACAATGCTTTATTGACGGTCACGTTCAGAGCAAGTGAATAGCGCAGTTAGGTCTATAAAGTCCTGCCCATAATGATGCTTTGTAGAGACTTGCTGCGAAACAGTATTGCATGAAACTACACTGACTCACTACAACTGCAGAAGATTGCTCTCTTCGTTAAAGCAGCAATGACATTTTTTTTACATTCATAGTCAGTGAGTCAAAATGCCTCTGCTCACAATAATAAAATTACATATTTCCTGATGGTAAATTGCAGTTAAGTATACTGTGTCCTGACAATGCTGGCAAAACTGATGCAGCTAGGGCTGCCAAATTTGAGCGTAAATGCAAGTGTGTCTTGTCAGAATATATTTTTTGGGTAAGAAGATAGTAAGCGAGTCTGGCACAAGAGGTGTGGGTGGATATATGTTCTAGACTTTTCATGCTCCCCACTTCGATAACTATCCACATACTTGCACCAGATTATATCACCACTCACCGGAAGAACAGCATCCCACGTGCGCAACCCCGAAAACTTCATCAAGCTCATATCAAATGTACGCCTCGAAGATGATGAATGCCTGGTCTCTTTTGATGTGATCGCTTTGTTCACCAGAGTACCTATTCAGTTAGCTATATCCGCAACAAGGGATGCCCTGGAACGCGACGGCACACTCGACGAGAGAACCCCCTTGAGTGTAGACGAGATCTGCCGCCTTCTCGAGGTATGCCTATAAAATACCTACTTCACCTTCCGAGGCAGCTACTACAAGCAGGTGAAAGGAACTCCCATGGGGGCCTCAATTTCCGTCACCATGGCTAACCTAACTATGGAAAATATCGAAGACAGAGCTCTGAGTACTTTTTCCCCGAAGCCAAAAGTTTTCCTCAGGTACATGGATGATTCCTTCTGTATCGTGAAGGAGTCGCAAGTCGAAAACCTGCAGAGCCATTTAAATTCCATAGACCCGGATATACAGTTCACGTCGGAGCGCGAACAAAACGGATCGTTACCATTCCTAGATGTACAAGTTACACGAACCAACGGCAATCTAAAATTCTCAGTCTACCGAAAACCAACCCACACAGGCCACTACCTACACTTCACATCCAACCATACGACAAACCACAAGGCATCGGTCGCAAATTCTTTATTGAAAAGAGTCGAAACTCATTGCGCATTGGAATCAGGTCAAAAGAAAGAAAGGAGAACGGTTCTCAACGAACTCAAAAGGAACGGCTATACAACAAAATCCATTCAAAAAACAACCCGACAACAAAAAAGAAAAAAAAAAAACAAACTACGAGACCTCCAATCGTTGACTCCCCCTCAACCACAGAAACGAGTGTCCATCCCTTACATCAAAGGTACCAGCGAAGCTCTCAGCCGAATATTGAAAAAAGAAGGCCTCAAAGTCGCGCATAAACCGATGAACACTTTGAATATCCTCATTCCTAAACCAAAAGACCGTCCACCAAAAGAAAAAGCTCAAGGCGTCGTCTATAAAATCAGCTGTGCCGACTGTCCTGCGTCGTACATCGGGGAAACCAAAAATCTAAAAGAAAGAATCAGACAACATGAAAACGACGTCAGAACATTCAACCGAATACGCAGCGCCGTCGCCGAACATTCCGAAGACGCCGACCACAAGATTTCTTTCCAAGAAACCCAAATCTTTCAAACAGAGACAAACTGGCGAAAAAGGCTACTACTCGAGTCTTGGCACATTCAGAACACGGCGGGTAATATAAACCGCGTGAAGGGCATTCTTCCTTCTTTGTATGTTCATGGCCTCGCAGACGCGACGAAGGGAAGAAAGGCCCTCCGCTCTAGGTCAGCAACACCAAAACAACTCATCCCCCCCTCCCCTGTTTCTCGTCAACGCATTCCCGCGACTAAAGGGCGCCCAGCATCGGTCAACCCAGCCGACCAGCGACGCCGAAGCCCCCCGCCCCCACCCCACCCCCACCACCTACTTTGTCTGTCTAGAGCAGGTGCCCTGCCAAGTGTCTCCGCACCTTACGCTCTCTCCCCCTTCCTCTCCTTTGTTACGACGGACCTTTTAAAAGCGGCACACCGCCACCTCCGAAGAATACCCCCTGAAGAAGGAGCCGAATTGGTTCCGAAACGGCGGGCTAATAAATTTCTTTATTTGGTTGGAGTCAATCTCTAAGTCTTAATCAGTTTTCCCAACCAGACAGGTAATTCTGTCGAAATGTTTAGCTTCTAGTGTAGCGGTTTTAGGCGTCGATAATGAGGCGCAGAAGGAAGGTCTTGCACAACCGGCAACACCACTCAACAAGATTCTGAATGGGTCGGAAGTCGGTGTGGTTAGGTGGTGGATCACCTCGTGAAAAACTTCGAACTGTTCCCCGTTGGCGAGCTGCATCATTTCCCTGTAGGCGTCACCGGTCATGACGTCCTGACGCATGGAGACAGCGGCGCAACGACCTTTTGCCGCTACAGAGTTAGCATCTGGTGGTCCGACCAAATCTTCCTCGTCGTTTTGGTCGACCAAAGGAAGGTGGTGCGTGGGTCAGTGGCAGTGTGTAGTTCGCTACTTTGGGGCGTCGTCGGTGCACATTTGGAGGCATATGCGGCGCACCTGGTGGATGTCGAACTTACTGTCGTACTGAGATGTTTTGAGCAGCAAGGCGTTCACGTTCTCACCGTACATGTGCTCAATAGCATTGTCATCCCAAATGTCTACTTCCCGGCGGAAAGGAAGGAACAGTGTGACCGCTTCTCGCATGTAATTAAGTGACTTGTCGGTGGAGTAGCAGCGGTAACGAGTGACGGCATGGGTCGCGGCGCTTTTGGTAGGTGTTCACATTGTAATGCGCCACAAAGTCTGCCAAGCACACGTCTTGCAAATTGTCTGGGCGGTTTTCATATCTGCGGAACACCCCAAATTTCCATACATCTGTTGACGCGGCGTCGAGACCGGCTGCTTCCATCTGCGCGCGCGTTTTGCGAACGCGCGTGTGCTCTTCCGGTAGGCATGCGGCAATGTAGGTGATCCGTATACTGGACTCGGACATCTCCTGTCGGAGGAGTGTCCACGCAGATTCCTGAGCACTCATCTCAACAGCCTTGAGCATCTTAAAGCCGAGTTTCATTGGAGCTGTTCGGCCTCTGTTCTGATGACACGCGGGGGAATGATAGTGTGAAGCAGCACGGGAAGGGCGCGCTGCTACGCTGCAGAAACACCGGACACCCAGCAGCTAGCGCTGTGGCTAGTACGAGTGGCGAAACGCTGGCGCAGGTGGTCAGGATAACCTTCACCCCGCGCCGGTGACGAACATGCGGTGGCGCTGCAACGAAAGGTCATTTATCAGCGGAAAGCGTTGTGCCGTGTGCTTGGAGTACCACTGGTGCAGCCGGCGGGGCCTTTCCTACGCGTGTTTGCGACGGCTTTGGTGCGTGCGTGGTTTTGGGAGTTAAAAGACGGAAGGGTGACATGCGGCTAAGCTCCATGGCGGTGCGTTTTGTGTAAAGGCGAAATTCGAGGCTGAAGGTTGCAGTATTTTTACATGTAACGTAGCGATGATGAGTGGAGCGGCGCGGCAAATGCGAAGGCAGCGTTGCAACACCGGGCAGGAATTATGCGCAAAGTATTGAGTGAGACGTAAGATGCAGCGTTACGTGATGGTAAACGTGGTATGGTAAACGTAACGAAGATGCGTAGTCTTGTGGAAGACGGCTACAAGAATTTCGTACGGCAGCGTGTCACACATTGCCATGTGTGCAGATGCAGTGAAGAGGGGCAGCTGAACACACGTGACGTGAGCGACTTAGGTAGAATAGCACACTGATAGGGACGCAAAACTGAGCATGATCATAAGAGTGTTCATTCCAGTGTTAAAGCGTGAAACTGCGTGAAAACGCGTTCGCCGACGTCTGCGGATGAAGTAAAATGCGCCGGGTGGGAAGTAACGCAGGCGTGAGTGTAATTGAAGGCGACTGCGGAATTGGTTTGCGTATGCCCGTAAATACACGACACCATCACAACACAGTTAACAGAAGTACGTGTCGTGCATGCAGTTTCACGCTGTACCACATGCTTTCAGGAATTCCCATGCGTATATATCAGGCTGACGTAACCTCAGATGAACGACACACAAGTTGGCCACCACGCGTGGCTGGTCGCTTGCTGTTTGGTGACGCTTTCTCGGTGGCTACTCGTGCGCACAGTGACAGCTGCGTTCACGCGATTGCGGTGCGGATGATTGCATAGAGAGCCGTATGGCAGGGCACAGAATTGCGTCTACCGTGTAATCGGAGCCGTGTGGACACATAAAGCGCTTGTGTTTGGCTTGTAGCGCCAATACAGTGGTTCATGCGCAGTCAGATAGTATGACTCCGCGCGCGTGAAGGTGATCCCGCACATGAAAATGTCGCAGTTTCACCTGAAAGGCAAAGCATCAATTGCGATAGGGAAGTAGTAGAGAGCTATACGAAGTAAGGATAGTAGTTTTATCAGCTGTATAAACTTGGACACATTCGCTTACCAACTGAATTAACAAGCTTAACGTCAGCGCGCACAAGCAAACATGAATAGATCACACCTGACGACGGCACACAACCACTGTGAAAATGCTGGCGTGAGCCTGCGTGCCAGCCGCAGCGAGCGAAGGTTCGCCTATCGCTTCAACGGAAACTGAGCGTCGAAAACACAGCGTATACAAAGGTAGGTGCTGTGTTGCTCATCGCTTTCAAGATACGATGCGCGTGACCGCTCGCCGCCGCGCAAAGTACAAGTTGCTCGAAGAGCAGAAGCCGAACACCCTCGCTGCCGCGCTGCCTTTCCGCTTTACTCCTTTCACCTGCGAGATTCCAGTTCCGCGGGGGCTCGGTCGCAAGATAGGCATTTGGTGCCGCAGCTAAACGTCGCCTCCCCTCCCTCCTTCCCATCCTCCCATGGCTTTTCACATCACGGAAAACGTCGCGTTTGCTCTCCGCCGTGCGTTCGCTCCCCGTGAAAGCACGCGTCCCTCGCGTGCTTTCACGCACACATACAGCATACAGCCCGCGGCGACGATTTCAAGGCGAAAGCCTTTAATGGCTCATAATCGCGGCGTCCGACCGTCCGTCCGTGCCCTGGATGATGATAAGTGGTTCTTGAGGGAAAGGGAAAGGTTGGCGCTATCTTCTGCAGCCCTTGAGGGAGCACGGCTCAGCGCCAACGGGGAGGGGTAAGTGGGAGCGAAAGAAGGGATAGAGTGGAGTCGCCATGGCTGGGCGAAGCAAAACCGGCAGGCATAAGCGGCACGTATCAGGCCGAGGTGGAAGGCCTTGGTGTGCTGCAGAGTCTGCAGGGGTGTTGTGCCAGGCTGGTCAGGCCCGGGGTGGGGTGGGAGGCCGTGAGGCCTTCCCGCTTGTAGAAATGTCCTTAGAGGCGTGCGGAGAGCCCTGACGAGTCAAGGAACTCCACGACGCCTCGAAGTGCAGAAAGGTGGTGTCGGCCGGGGAAGAGGAGATCTTCCTCCTTGCCAGAGGGGAGGCCCAGGCGGCGGAACTCCTGCAGGAGTGGGCCCCGCTGCTGGAGGTACGCCGGGCAGGCCAGCAGGAGATGTTCGATCGTCTCCGGCTCCCCGCAGGAGCTGCAGGCCGGGGACGTCGCTCGTCCCAGTCGGTAGCTGCGTGCTGCCGTCCAGCTGCAGCCGATGCGGAGCCGGAGAAGGAGCGAGGTCTCCCTGCGAGCCAGGCCTCGCTGGGGGAGTGGTCGTGGGGGGCATCCCAGTGCCACCCGTTTGTCTGGGTGGTGGGTCGCCAGGTGTCGCCGCAGCCTCAGTCCAGTGAAGTCGCCCTCCGTCACGGCCCGACTGAGGGGCACAGTGGTGTGGTGGGCGTCCTTCGCCAGGGTGTCGGCTGCCTCGTTGCCCGGGATCCCTACGTGGGCGGGGATCCAGTGCAGGGACACCGGGTGGCCTGCGTACGGTGCCACTGTGGCCTCTCCCCCTCACACTCTCTCAGCAATCACGTGATGGCACAGCCGCGCATAGCAACAGTTGCGCCTCCACAGCTGTGCGGCCTCCCTCCCTTAGGGCACGTTCACACTGGGGAATCTGGCGTCTACAGCGAACGGAATTCTCCTGCCGCCGAAATTCGCGCCGGTCACACTGCTAGCCCACCGCGCCGCCGGAACGCGATACAGCGCCATCTGCGGTGTAAAGCGCTAACCTCCAAACAAGCGCCGGATATACCGGATGTGCCCGCAGCCTCGAAACTGCGCAGTTATCTCCGCTCGTGTAGAGTTCGCGTGGTTTTATTTTTGCGCAACGACAATGAACCCTGATCAAGAAGAGGCAGTACTGCTAGGCTTGTTGGCAAGCACCTTTCTGGCGATGCATGACGCGCAGAAGCATTCGCAGAAGAGACAACGCCAGCGGCGATGGTGTGTTCATGCTGCTTTGCAAAAGCGCAAAAAGCTTGGTCACGACACCAAACTACTACCCCTTCTGCGAGATCGCGACGTGGAGTACTACAGAGAGTAAGTTCAGATGTATTGTTATTCGTGATAACAAATATTAAGTTTCGGACCAATTCGATCAGCATTTACGACGTCGCGACAGACACGACTGCGACAACGCGCGCGCGTCCGACTCGGCCGCCATCTTCGAAATTCTTACTCGCGCTCCGATTGGTCCGCGGTGAGGGAATCCGGCGGCAGCTGCCGCAAAAATCGGTCCGAGACCGATCGGCGCGGAAAGGGCTATTCCGGCGGATCTCGCCGCCGCCGAACTGGGTTCCGCGCCGCTGCAGACGCCGAATGTCTCAGTGTGAACGCGCCCTTACACTCTCTCAGCAATCGCGTGATGGCGCAGCGACGCGCGCGGCAACGCTTCTTCGTCAGACGTCTCGTTATAGTGTCTAGAATATACTATTCTAGGCACTATAGTCTCGTTGCAGCAGTCGAGTTACCCCGCAGGGGCGTCTGCGTCAGCAGGCGTTTGGTGTGTTGCGACACCACGTACCCGAGCACATGAGGGTTGGACCCTCCCGCGTGTAGCCGTGCGCGGCTTAGCCGTGTCTGGGGAAAGGGGGATCCTGGGGGTTGAGCCGATGCCGGGTGTTCGGACCTCTAAGGCCCCCCGGTGGAGGCAACACACCTCTTCGGCCTCTGCTTCACATAGACGGCACCTCCAGACTGACCCACCTGGAGGAAATCGGCAGTCGCCTTTTCCTGTCCCCCTCTCAACACTTTTTCTTTCTCTTTCACTGTCTCTTCTTTCCTGTCTCCTATTATCTTCTCTTCACTTCCAAATTTCTGGGCGGCAAGGGTTAACCTTGTGTGGCTAGCCAGTCTTGGTTATGCTGTATTTGGTTATAGCAGTGATGTACAACTGGCGTTGGCAGGATTCCGATTACAGGAACTCCTGTCACGTCCCCGCGTTGGGCTCCTTGGTGGGTGGTTGGCATCGCTGCCGAAAATCCCAGCTATACTCATGGACAGTGCCTTCCCTAAACTCCCTGATCGCTCTCAAAAACGAGGGCGCACCGAAGATGTATTTCAATTTTTTGGCAACAGACCACAAAACTTTCCACGATTTCACGTCATCCATTCTGATAAGCCTGAAAAGACAGTGAAAATGATCTCACCCTTCCTTGTCTCGAAGTCTCTGACTGAAGTTCTTGGCCGAGGTTACAAAGCATCAAAAATGGCAAGCGGTGATCTGCTGCTAGAGCTCCGCGATCAGATACAATACGAAAAACTGCCGAAGTTAGTGTCATTTGGGGACATCCCAATAACACTGACACCACACCGTACTATGAACACCACGCGCGGCGTTGTTTCAGATGATGATTTAATGGAGCTAACCGAGGCTGAACTCTTGGAGGGCTTCAGTGAGCAGAATGTAATAAACGTTAAAAGAATTAAGATGAGGCGCGACGGGAAAGAAATCAAGACTAAGCACCTGGTGCTCACTTTCGGCTCAAGTGTCCTGCCCGAGTCCATCGAGGCCGGATACATCAAACTTCGTGTCAGGCCATACGTTCCAAATCCTCTCAGATGCTTTAAATGTCAGCGATTCGGCCACAGTTCTCAGAACTGCCGAGGCCGGCAAACATGCGCGAAATGCAGTGCTCATGAACACTCATCTGAGTCTTGTGAAAACTCGCTACATTGTGTGAACTGTGATGGGGAGCACGCCGCATACTCGCGGTCGTGCCCATCCTGGAAAAAAGAAAAAGAAATTGTAACGATTAAAGTAAAGGAAAATCTAACGTTCAAGGAGGCACGCAGGCGGGTATCCTACCTGCCAAAGAACACATTTGCCGAAGTGGCGCGTCAGGGGGCAGCGTCGCAACGGCTTCCGGCGGCTGTCCGGCCCGCACACAGTGAGCCGGCAGTGACGCCATCCGCCCCCCCGGCGGCTGCAGCTAGCGCTGCTCCGCCAACTCACAAGAAGGGGCCATCGACCTCCGGGCTGGTGGCCTCGAGGGCCTCGTCTCTCGAGGCGAGGCCTTCTCGTCAAACCAACCGCTCACAAGAGCGCGTGTCCAGCGCCTCACAAGAGGCCATGGACACAACAACCAGCCAGACGGCGCCACTTGCGCCTAAGGAGCCGCGAGAGTCTCGCGATCGCTCCAAACAAGAAAAACACCGCATCACGGCGCCCGGAAAGGGCTCTGTGAAGTAATTCCTCTTTCTTAACACACAGCACAAAACCCACATTCAACATGGATACACAAATATTATAGTGGAATGTCCGAGGACTCCTCCACAATCTCGATGACATCAAAGAGCTCCTACATAAGTATAATCCAAAGGTGCTGTGTGTCCAAGAAACACACCTCAAACACACGCAAACAGATTTTCTCCGACAATACGCCATTTTTCGTAAGGACCGCGATGACACAGTCGTGTCTTCCGGTGGTGTGGCTATTGTAGTCGACAGAGGTGTTGCCTGCCGGGAACTAAAACTTCATACGCCCCTAGAGGCAGTTGCTGTCCGAGGGGTGTTGTTTGACAAGCTGGTCACTGTCAGCTCTATATACATCCCTCCCAATTATCAACTACATAAAACCGAATTCCAAAACTACATAAATGAACTTACGGAGCCATACATAGTTGTCGGAGATTTCAACGCACATAACACTTTGTGGGGAGACTCACGTTGCGATGCGAGAGGTCGCCTGATTGAAAATTTTCTGTTTTCTTCAGGCGCATCATTACTTAACAAGAAAGAGCCTACGTATTACAGCATTACACATAACACATATTCATCCATTGACTTAAGTATAGCATCGAGTACACTAATGCCATACCTGGAGTGGTCTGTTCTCAAGAACCCCTTTGGGAGCGACCACTTCCCAATTATGCTAGGCTTAACAGAACATGATAGATGCTCGCCACACGTTCCCCGATGGAAGGTTGACTCGGCTAACTGGGAACTTTTCCGACAAATAACATATTTAAGCCGTGATGGCATTGCCTCTTTTAACATAGACGATGCTGTGGCGTATATAACAGGTTTTATCATTGACGCTGCTGAAAGGTGCATACAACAAACTAATGGACTAGCTAATAAACGTCGCCTGCCTTGGTGGAATGATGAATGCCAGAAAGCGCGTAAAAAGCAAAACAAAGCCTGGGGATTGTTTCGCAACTCCCCAACAGCTGAAAACCTGATAAATTTTAAACAAGCAAAGTCACAGGGCCGAAGAACGCGTCGACGTGCAAAGAGAGAGAGTTGGGAAAGGTACATTTCCAGTATAAATTCATACACCGACGAAACAAAAGTCTGGAACAGGGTAAATAAACTAATAGGGCCGGGAGTCACATCCTCTACCCTTAGTAAGTAGCCAAGGTGATAGCCTGGAAGACCAGGCGGATTGTCTAGGTGAACACTTTCAATATGTATCAAGTGAATCGCATTATACAGACACTTTCCTGAAGTTCAAAGAACGCGAAGAGCGGCAGCCTCTTAACCGCAAAGGTTCTTCGAGTGAGACTTACAATCAACCATTTAGCTTAGCCGAACTTAAAGCATCTCTCGCTTGTTGTAACAACTCGGCGCCAGGTGGCGATCGTATCATGTACGAAATGATTAGGTACTTACACCCCGAAACACTGACAACACTCCTGTTTATCTTTAATGTCATGTGGACGGCTGGCTGTATTCCGTCCTCATGGAAAGAAGCCATAGTCATCCCGGTACTTAAACAAGGCAAAGACCCGTCCTTAGCCAGCAGCTACAGGCCAATAGCTCTAACAAGCTGCCTGTGCAAGCTGTATGAAAAAATGATAAACCGGCGTTTAATTAGTTTCCTAGAAAATAACAAAATACTAGACCCCTTCCAGTGTGGATTCCGAGAAGGTAGGTCGACAATAGACCACCTTGTTCGCATCGAGGCAAACATCAGAGATGCGTTTATTCATAAACAGTTTTTACTTTCTGTATTTATAGATTTAGAGAAAGCGTACGACACGACATGGCGCTTCGGGATTCTGCGAGATCTCTCTGCGATGGGGGTCCGCGGTAATATGTTTAACACAGTCGAAAGCTACTTGTCTAACTGCACGTTTCGCGTAAGAGTAGGCAATGCTTTGTCTAGAACATTCACCCAGGAGGCTGGTGTGCCGCAAGGGGGTGTACTTAGTTGCACACTTTTCATTGTAAAAATGAACTCCCTGCATACAGTCATTCCACACAGCATGTTTTATTCTGTGTATGTCGATGACGTACAGATAGGTCTCAAATCATGCAACATTGCTATCTGCGAACGACAGGTACAGCTTGGATTAAACAAACTGTCTAAATTGGCTGATGTAAATGGATTTAAAATAAATGCAAAGAAAAGTACGTGCTTACTTCTCTCAAACAAAAGAGGTATGACACCAGTGCCAAATCTCACGATTAATCAAGAGGAACTATCCGTGAGCAGTGAGCATAAATTCCTGGGAATAATTCTAGACTCAAAGCTTACCTTTATCCCCCATCTTAAATATTTGAAGGCAAGGTGTCTGAAGATGATGAACCTTTTAAAAATTTTGTCGCGCGCAACATGGGGTAGTGACCGAAAATGCCTACTTAACTTGTACAACAGTCTTGTCCGCTCACGCCTTGATTACGGAGCTATAATTTATAATTCGGCAACGCCAAGTGCATTAAAAATTCTAGACCCCGTTCACCATCTGGGCATCCGCCTCGCGACCGGTGCTTTCCGAACAAGTCCGATCCACAGCCTCTACGTAGAGTAGAATCAGTGGTCACTTCATCTGCAGCGTTCATATAATCGATTTACATATTTTCTTAGAGTACACGCGAACATTGAACATCCCTCTTATTCAACCATAAACGACATGACCACTGCCACACTCTTCCAAAATCGACCGGCATCGAGAAAACCTTTCTCTTTGCGTGTGCGGAATCTTAGTGAGGAAATGGGTGTTCCGTTGCTTGAACACTGTCTTATGGCTCCAGCGAAACTGTTACCGCCGTGGCAGTGGCAGCTCATAGAGTGTGACACATCATTCGTGGAGGTCACTAAGCACGCACCAGAGGCACATATCAAAATGCATTTCCTTGACCTCCAGTCCAAATACACATGCACAGAGTTTTATACAGACGCTTCTAAGTCACGTGACGGGGTGTCGTATGCAGCCGTCGGCCCATCCTTCTCGGAATCCGGTGTACTCCACCCGGAAGCAAGTATCTTTACGGCTGAGGCTTACGCACTATTGTCAGCAGTGAGGCATATAAGGAAATCTAAACTTCAAAAATCAATCATATTTACAGACTCTCTAAGTGTTGTAAACGCTTTAAAGTCACCCTGTAAACAGAAAAATCCTATTCTCATTGAGCTCTATTCCGTACTGTGTAGAGCGTATCTTTCTAACCAGCATATCATTATATGTTGGGTGCCTGGCCATAGAAGCATTGAGGGTAATGTGCTAGCTGACCAAATGGCTACATCAATAACATCGCACGCTACCAATCCTACAGCTACTGTTTCTGCAACAGATTTGAAACATTTCTTGCGTAAGAAATTGCGAAGCCATTGGCAACGTCTGTGGGATGCAGAAACAAATAATAAGCTTCACTTGATTAAGCCACAGTTAGGTTTCTGGCCCCCCGTAGCGAAAACACGACGAACTGATGTCCTATTCTGTCGTCTCAGAATAGGTCATACATTTGGCACCCATAGTTTTTTGTTGACCGGGGATGAACCACCAACCTGTGGTAGATGTGGTGAGAGGCTAACCGTCCTCCACGTTCTCCTGGAGTGTCGGGATGCCGAAGCAGATAGAAAAAAACATTTCCCTTTAGCTTACCGCTATCATGTCCCTCTGCATCCCAGTATGTTTCTTGGTGAGGAACCGCTGTTTAGCACCAGAGCAGTCCTCGCTTTCTTAAACGATGTGGTACTGCATGTTATAAGCCCAATAAATTCATAGCGCAACCTCCCTCCAGAGGATGCTGCTGTGATAGTAGTTTTGTATAAGCACATGCCTCCAGGCCCTTGTGGTTCAAGGGCTCTGTTTAGGCAGTAGTGCTTCTTTCCAATTACTACATCTTAAATATTTTAAACATCGTGTCATTCTTTCTCAATGCATTCACCATTTCATAGTACACGTCATTAGTCATTGCCATGATTTTAGTGCATATATATTTTACGCATTTTACAGCGATTATTTTTAGGCCCCTTTACAGCCACACTTCATCTACTTCTCAGAATTCATCGCTCCACTGCACACTCACAAACACTGGCATGGCGCTCTTTGGCCATAACTGGCCCTTGCGCCATAAAACACCACACATCATCATCATCAGCAGTCGAGTTAGTCGGGTGGCTCCCAAGCGGCCCGGTGATGATTCCACGGCAAGCGGTTTCGATCAGCGCTCCAAGAATGTGGATTCCCCTGATACCAAACGCCAGAAGAACGAGCGAATGCACATGCGGCGGGCTAGCGTGTCACCGGGCACCAACACCAAAGCCAGGGAAGCGGAACGGAAGCGACAACAGCGAGTGGCCGCGTCACCGGGCACAAAGCAAGGCCAGGGAAGCGCAAAGAAAGCGGCAGCAGCGAGTTGCCGCGTCACAAGGCACCAAGGCCAGGGAAGCGGAACGAAAGCGGCAGCAGTGGCTGTCGGCGCAACCGGGTCCCAGCAGCGACTACAGTAACACATACAGTACGTCTAGTGCCAACAACACTCCATCACGTGCCATCACTATCCATCACGTAACACAGGCCTTCGCCGAACACACTTTGGAATATACAAAGTGTCCTTCAATTTTATTGCGATAGCAATTATATGGACACTCCAAAGCAGATTTCTGCCGTCGGCGTCGCCGTCGTCGTCACCGTTGCCGTGAGGTTCCGTATGCCGTCAATGGAGATGAAATCGTCGCCGCGCGCCGCCGAACGCTGTATGTGCGAGTGAAAGGGCGCGAGGGACGCGCTCTTTCACGGGGAGTGAACCCACGGCGGAGAACAAACACGCGCTCTGCGCCGTGCTTCCTTAAGGGCTGCAGAAATAGGCGTCTCTTTCCTCCTTTACAATCGCCATACATGTAGAGCAAACGCGCCTTCTTCCGAAGCGCGAAAGGCGGTGGGGGGGGGGGGGGAGGGGGAGGGAAATGAGGTGACTTTTAGCTGCGGCACCAAGTGCCTATTTATATCAGAGGCTCCGGCAACAGTCAGCAACGCCGCACGCATTTTGTGCGAACGCGGGCAAAACGCCGATGGCGTGGACACTAGTTCTGCGTGTTGCCGGTGTGGCTGCATGTCCAAGTTTATACAGCTGATAAAGCTACTATCATTACTCCGTATATCTCTCTACAAATTTGCTATCGCAATTGATGCTTCGCCTTTCAGGTGAAACTGCGACCACTTTTTTATCGCCCTTATACTCTATACGGAACCTCACGGCCACGACGACGCCGAAGGTAGAAATCCGATTGGAGTGTCCATATAATTGCTATCGCAATAAAAGTGAGTTATTTTGAAGCTTGTTCATCTGACAAAATAATGGGTCTTAACTGAGTTGATTCAGCTGTTCAGTGGAAATGGTGCATGTCTGTATTTGGGCGACGTTTGATAAAAATGAGGTTGTCTCATTGGCGTCATGTATGGCTGTACCATGTACCAGCGCTGTTCAGCGCACTCTTGTGTATGATATGGAGCTCAAGTAGAGTTGCAGACATCCATCGCATATTGCTTATTTTCATAAAGAGGGAAATGCATACGGCTGATCAACACGATGCTGCCATCTCCTGTAATAGCAGTGTGTGTACAAAGTACATTGTCCAAAGGAACATCTGTGTACAGCAATACCATGGCCTTTGGTCTCTTCTTGTAGCCAAGCGATTTGATATCTGTCAAGCAAGTGCATTTGCAGGAGGCAGTTAAGCTACTTGAGGCACAGCAATAGTGATGGGTTGGGGAAATATTCAAAAGGTTCAGAATGAACTGCAACATGCGGCCTCTTTATATCACATGCCCGTTCACGTTCAATTGCTGATACTGCTATGGCGTTCAGCTGGGCATGTTCTTAAGTAAACAGCGGGGTAATGTGGTGAAGAGCAGCTATTGAATCATCATGTTCCGAATGATGATCTTAATCTTGTCCCACCGCTTCAGTGAGAGCCAGTAAAACTGAGCCTGATAAATAATGCGTGGCTGGAGTACAGACCAAATAATGTTACGGGCTACCTCAGTACGTGCTCCTCCACATTTATGAGCAATCCTTCATATCGGGTGGAAGGTTGACATTAGTCTTCTTTATTTTGCCTGGTCACTTTGATCGTGTTCCGAGCTGCTGAATATTGAGACAAAGGATCTGCAATTCTGCCTCATGTAAAACGCACCAGTTCAGTAGCCAGAAACTTTTTGGTGGTTTGTGTGTGCGTGCGCGTGTGTTTAGGGGGCAGGGGGTCATGCATTTGACCTTGTGCAAGGGATGTATGAGGGGGCAGGCGAGCACGTCTGCACATCGTTCTATGCCAAGTATAAAGAAATTTCGAGTTCGGGGGCAAGGGGTTACGTTCCCGGTGTGTCCTGCATGGTCTCGCTTCCAAAGTCAGATGTCGGCGCCGATCTTGCAGCGCGACAGGACATTGTGGTCGACGAGACGATCAATTCGCCTATTATATCGCTTTGTAGAATTTCACTGTCACTCTGGAAATGTCTGTTTTCGCAGAAAAAAAGGGTAATTGTGAACAATATATCTCTCATTGCTCGTTCACTTCCAACCCTTGTGGAAAATAAAATAAAATAAGACAAAATAATCAATAGAACTCCGTTTACGCTAAAGGGAGGCTTCTCTCTTGTATACTCCCTTTTAAAAAGGATGTAAAATTGAGGCTCTCCCTCCTACTTTCATACCCATTTTGCGAGAAAGCAATATGGAGGACGCTATCCATTTCTACTTCACTGTAAGGCAGCATGGTTTTCAGGCACGTAGTCCCAAGGGAGGTCGCAGCCCTTAGATTATCTTTTTCGGCTTATTTGCGGTTACATTGTGAGCTCGACAATTATTGGAGCTCTCGTTCGTGTTTAACGTTTGACAGCGGATATCGTTTTTCATAAAATGCACAATTTACGCATCACTTCATTTAGCGGAGGTTATTTTGCTTGAAACAGAAGCTGAAGTTTGCGTAGCCGGTGGCGAACGCTTGCAGCTTCGCGGTTGTCGATTGGCCCGTCGGTCGTGCGGCGGGAGTGCGCCGGCCGAATTCCCGTCTACTTTGGACACCGCTCGCGCGACAGACGTTCTATGGCACTGGAGGCCGGTTCGCCGTGGGTATGCTTGCCGCTAGTGTGGACGTGCCTTAACCGTAAGGAGACAGTGTTTTGAAGAGCGCGTTGGCGATGACGTATGTCACGTGACGCTTGGAGGAACACTCGGCGACGAGGAGAGACCAGCCCACGAAGGGAGCGCAGCGAAGTAAGGAGCGAAATGAGCGGAGTGACGGCCGTGTTTCGATCATCAAACGCGTGTAACTGCGTTATTACGGCACCATTTCGAAAAATTCTCATGGCTACGTGTTCGTTGCAGAATCGTGCACAACTGCTACACGATAACTATATTTCGACCTTTGGTTGGTGCCCTTAAAGGTCGAAACTTTTTTCAATTATAAAAACATGTTGACCATTAAATTTTAATTTCACGTTGACCTTATAAAGAACCGTTTTATATGATATTCAAAAGCAAAAGAGAAAAAATTGTACTAGGCATGTGTTATTGACAAAAAATAGCCCCAACTTGGCTGTTACGCGAACATTAATAACTAGCCTATGGATTGCAGGGATTGTAAACTTATTGGCATATAGAGGTAGACAACTAACCAGACTGTGCAACTAACAATAATCTTTGCCATCCGATAATGGAGAATCAAGTTGTAGTAAAAATACCAAAGAAAACAAAGAAACTGTGTAACATTTGTCTTCATTGCTTGAAATAAAATATGATTACATCAATACTTACCATTCGCTTTCATTAATCCTAGCTGATTGCATAGCCTAGTAACAAATGAACAGGCATGCAAAGCTTCATTGAAAAGATTTATTAATTTCGAAGTTACAAATGTTTGCGCAACAAAAAGTGCAAGAATTCCAGTTTCGAGAAAAACAAGATTAAAAAATTTTCGGTCATTGTACAAACAAGATAATCACGCTGTAGAATGATAAAATGCACCAGGTTCATAGCTAGGGGCCCCTTAGCTGCCACGAGCTCTCTTTTGGCTTTTGTTGCTGCCCGTATTTTCTTGCGGAGATGTTTTGCGCCACCCGTTGGTTGAGGCTGGGCCTTCTTCACACGGTACTGGTCACTGGTGCAACATGCTACGAGAGTGTAGTGGCCAGGTTCGATGCCTGCTTCCCTCAAAATATCTGCTGTACTTCTGTTTCCATCATTGAAGTGGCACACAGCATCATGTAAACCAAAAAGCGTGGACAAAGTAAACCATAGAGAGGCTTGTAGCGTCTTGCATCCGTATTACGCCAATTTAAAGGAATGTTTAAAAAAAGGAAGCCTTAGAAAATTGTCTTTGAATAATACTTTACCCATCAGACAAAAGCATAAGAGAAAAATTTACATATACGCCGCTGATTTTCACAGAGTCATCAGTTTCTGTAACCACACCACTTTAGTTTCGGTTACAGAACTGTTCACCAGCTGTTAGAAAGTTGGCTATAACTTTTGAACTAAACGAGATAAAAACATGATTGTTTCTGGAGAACATTTTTGAGTGTTTGGGAATTCTCGAAATCAAAATAGAAAAAAAATGTCTTTAAAAATGCCTTTTGAAAGGTTGTGACATACCTTAATGCTAATGGCATTAACGTCAAAATTGACCGTGAGATGGGTTCTGCCATAGTCTTTTTTTGCTTCTGCTTTTTACGTCACGCTCCCTCGTTTATTTTCATGTTCACATGCATTCAGTTAGTGTTGTGTGGATGGGAAATGACATGATACTGTGAAAAAAATGGTTATTTTCAATGAAATTGGCCTAAGACGTACTTCTCGCTCGATGGTTATTCATTATCAAATATGGCACCGCATTTGGAAACAACGACGTAACACCGAAAGAACAAACAAGAGCGCTGTGTTCATTCTGTGTTACGTCGTTGTTTCGAGGCGCGTTGCCATAGTACATGATGAAACAGAATTGATCGGAAAACAGGAGGAGGGAAGTTTAACAGAAGCTTTAATGCCAAATAATACATTCTTAGGTGGAACTGTCAGACGATAATTTGGTGGCAGATTTTATATGCTCGAATATCTCGGGCTACTGTGTTTTGTGGCTCCTGAGCAGCGGCTTTCGTGTCAGCACAACTTCTTTTGATTTGAAACATGATAAAGCAGATGGGTAAAAGAACTGCAATGAGTATATGCGCTGGAAGGCACGTGGAACACGTTCTAGGCACTGAAACATTATAATATTATGGAGACGCGCCCACATTTACAGGGGCCGCCAACCAAATTGGGTGCGTGTCTGCGCAGAAGTTAGCTGCAAAGTACGTACGCTGAAAATGTACGTGGCCAGAAAATAGTCATTTAATGACTCTGAATAAGGCAAGATAATAGTGCGTGCCGCAGTCAAGCGTGCCGCTCTAATCTAAACATACGATTGGCAATGTCATTGTAAATATGGTCGTTGCGACAGATTTGGATGCAATACTCATACGAAAGATAGCCAGAATGAATCAGGCGCCTATTTTTGAAGAAAATAGCCGTGGGTTGTTAATAAGACTGGTAACGAGGAAAGAAAAAAAAAACTGAATCACAGCTGTTTCAAAGCGAACCAGCTGTGGCAGCGAATATTTGGACAGCGGTAACACAAAGGTTTCTCTAAGGAAAAACATTTTCGTTCATATTTTGCTTATGTATCATTTACAGTTCCAAAAGATTTATAGGCCCGAATTAGAAAAATTTTAAACTCTCTCAGTAATAAACATTTTACGGCTGTCACGGCATAATGAGTTATCCTAGAAACTTCCGTTGACAATTTAGCAAGCAGCAATGGAAATTGCCGGATAGAAGTTGACTACGTTTAGTATGTACCGAAAGGGAGACTTCATCTCCGCTAATTATGATCTCCGCCGTGCAAGGTCCTATTAAAGGTGTGCGCATTACATGAGTCATAATCCTCAGTGCTGCGGTTTAGGTTGCCTTGTTGGGCCCGTAGTCGCCGCTGTCGCTTCGAATGTTTCTTAAATCACCTGTCCCAATACTTCCGTATTCTGGCCCAAAGGTTCCGCGGAGCGCACTGCTACCTAACCTGCCAACATTTCCTGACAAAGAGCCAGGTAGTCCGCCTCCTACCATATTCGCTTCACCAAGATCTCCTCGCCAAGAGCCTGTTGATCTGCCACCACCTGTGCCTTCGCCAGCATTTCCTGGCCAAGCTGAACCACCAGGGCCCATATTAGCTGCTCCAAAGTTTCCCGGAATCTCTCCACCAAGACCCACGTTAGCTCCCCCAAAGCTTTCCGCAAGCCCTCCACCTACGTTATTTCCTGCAAAGCTTCTAGGAAACGTTCCACCAGGGCCTATGCCAGCTCCTCCAAATCTTCCAAGTTCTCCACCAGGGCCTCCGCCAACTTCTCCGATGCTTCCTGGTAGATATACTGACCCTTCTAAGCCGCCATTGCCCTGTCCGCCAGCACCGCCTGTCCATTGTCCAAAGGCTCCAGCGCCGGCTCCGCCACCACTTGTTATGTCGTCCTCGTTGCTAGCTCCTCCAAAGGACCCTGTTTCTCCACCGCTACCAATGTTTCGTTTTCTCGCTTTGGCTTCTCTTATCTTACCTACCAGCTTCTTTACACCAAGAATGAGTAGGCATGATCTTTTCGACCGTTTCAATGTGTGTAAGGATTTTGGCTGCAGGCAGACGCCACCCATGCAATGAGACACCTGCGGAAGAAGTAAATACAAGATCAACAAAAACAAGCCCAGGACGTTTTGTGTCACGACCATAAGTGTAATGGCGGTGAAAGAAGTAAAATGTTCTGCAGCCATTTTTCTCATATATAGAAGAAAATATCTACTCCCTCATAAAGGAACTCGAAACACTTCCTACCAGACGTTTTATTGTGACTGCAATTATATGGACACTCCAGGCACATTTCTGTGGCCACCGTGAGGTTCCGTATAAAGTCCAAGGGCGACAAAATTGTCGCTGCGCGCTGTATGCTGTATGTGCCAGTAAAAGCTTGGGAGGGTGAGCCGGGGATCGCGGGGACGGTGTGAACCTGACCGTCAAGGGCTGTGAATCGCCTCGACCTTCTTTCTGTTTTCTTTCTTCTTTATATCTCCCGCCCCTTCCCCAAGGCGCTGAGTCGTGTTTCCTAAGAGGCCGCAGAAAACAGCGCCTCTTCCTCTTCACAACCACAATCTCTCGCAGCTGAGTCTCGCGCAGGAAAGGGAGGAAAGCGGGAAGGAAGCGCGCTGACATCCGTCGTCGCAATGGTCCAGGGGGGGGGGGGGGAGAGGGAGACGCGTTCTACTCCACGCGGCCTGGGCGTCCACAGCCGCCCGGGCGGCAAGGCTTCGGGAGCCACTGTAAAGATACAGTGGCCCACCCGCCGGGCCACTGTATCTTTAAAGTATAGTGTACTAGGCAATGGTCGAGTGGGCCGAACGGCGCTCTCCCGCTGAGGCGCCGCGTGTGGAAAAATTGTGCGAGGGCGCTGCGAGTGCACTGGATTGAGGCGGAGACGCGCTCCGCGGCATATTCAACGTACTTTCGCTACGGGCGCAGAGGCCGATTGCGTATAGTACGTTCTTAAAATAGTGCTTTATATGAACTACAAAATTATGTTTACACCATTTTGCCAATCATATATATTTGAGGCATAGATTATACAACGCGACGTCTTCAATTTTGCTGTCGTTGTCAAGCGCGTCGTCTGCTAGCGAGCGCGGGTTCGCTACGCGGACACTGGCGGACGCCCAGTTTTTCTCGAGGAACGTCTGTGCAGTACATTTTTTAATGTTTTAGTTGCTTGGTGCGCCCATGACTCTTGACGGCCGGTACCAAATGCAGTTTTAGCCAAGTGAACTGTTATTTTTACCACTGTCTTCTAAAAGTAACTGGCATCTCTGCAACATAAAGCTACGTAATAACATTTTATTATTGATATCGTGTCATTTTACGCACGCTTCTTTTGGTGGATATTGATCACGGACAATGATCGAAGAAAACAATATGAGAGGGAAATAAACCAGGTTTATTAAGTGCGTGGCGCGAAGAATGACGATTGTATTTCTAGGCACTTAAATCAAAGGGTACGTAGACTTATATATTCACAATATATGTGTAAGGGAAAAAATAACAAATATTTTAAATGCACTAATTGAAAAAAGTGAGAACTCCCGACCGGATAAGCGCACGTGTTCGCAGTAACAAACACACTTATTAGTCAATATTGCGCATAAAATCCTCATTCGCAGTAATAATATTCATAGCAGGCAAAACCGTCTTTATATATATATATATATATATATATATATATATATATATATTGTTGTCGCAATGTCAAAAACAGAGGTCGCCCAGCCCTGATCAAGAGGGATAGCAGAAGGTCGCCTTTTCAATACTGCGCGCTACTGCGACTTCTTCGCCGCGCCTTGATAGAAACGCGCATGCCTGCTCGTATAGTCCTGCTCGTCTTCGGAGTACAGGCGCGGCATTTGGGTCCCTGCGAAGGAAGCATCGTCCCGATGCGCATATGAGGGCGGTGTACGAATGGCACAGAGTAAGACACGCAAAAAACCACAAAAACAACAGAAAAGAACAAACGAAACTTAATTCGACAGATACGGCTTCATCCACACGACATGCACCACTTCGGGTAAGTTCTTTCGGCGACTGGAGCTACTGGCACTGTCAGGAACGACCTCGTAGGTCACGTCGCTCAGGCGTCGAATCACTCTGTACGGCCCAAAGTACCGTCTTAGCAGTTTTGGGCGTATGGGTATCCAAACCCATACTTTATCGCCGGGAGTGTAGAGAACGGACCTGCGTCAAAGATCGTACAGTTTTTGCATCTTGGCCTTGCTGATAGCAGATGCGTACGCGGGCAAGCTGTCTGGCTTCTTCGGCGCGCTGAGTAAATTCGACAACGTCGGTAGGTATGTCGTCACACTCGTGAGGCAGCATGGCATCCAACGTCGTCGTGGCTTCGCGACTGTGGACCAAGCTGAAGGGTGTCATTCGAGTAGTTTCTTGCCGAGCGGTATTGTACGCGAAAGTTACATAAGGCAAATTCTGATCCCAGTTCTTGTGTTCCACGTCGATGTACATGCATAGCTTGTCTGCAATGGTCTTATTAAGCCGCTCGGTTAGTCTGTTGGTCTGGGGATGATATGCGGTTGTTTTCCGGTGGCTTGTACCACTTAGTGTGAGAACCGAGTCAAGAAGTTCTGCAGTGAAGGCAGTTCCCCTGTCTGTGATGACTACTTTTGGGGCACCGTGCAGAAGGAAGACGTTTTCGATGAAAAAATGAGCCGCTTCGGCTGCTGTGCCCCGCTGCGTAGCTTTAGTCTCTGCGTAGCGCGTCAGGTAATCGGTTGCGACAATGATCCATTTGTTGCCGGCTATAGACGTTGGAAATGGGCCCAAGAAATCTATTCCAACTTGGGTGAAAGGCTCTCCTGGTACCTCGACTGAATGTAAGACTCGACTCCACTGAATGTAATCACATCCAGGCTTGCCTGGAGGTGATTTGCGTCTTTGGCAGTATTAACATGTTTGTACATGATGTTTCACAGCAGCGGGTAGCTTTGGCCAATAGTACTTGCGTCGGAGTCGGGACAGTGTTCTCGTGTAGCCTAGATGACCTGAGGTGGCTTCATTGTGGCATGCTGTTAGTATTTCTTTGCGAAGTGATGCCGGTACGACAAGCAGGTACGTGTTGCCGCTGGCAGAAAAGTTCTTCTTATAGAGAACTTCATTCCGTAGACAAAACGACGGCAGTCCCCTGGCAAAGAGTCGCGGGGCGTCTTTACTTCGGCCTTCCAAGAAATTAATGAGTGGGAGTAGCTCTGGGTCCTGGCGCTGCTCCTGTGAAACGGTGACGGCGTCGACGACTCCCAAAAATGCAGCGTCATTGCGAACTTCTCACGTATTGCTGCCCCATTAACACGCCTTACACGCGACGATGTTCCCTTTTTGTGGGGTGAAAATGAGCAAGTAGCATTTGACGAACTACGCCAGCGCCTGCAAACGCCTCCAGTTCTTGCACACTTTGACCTTGAAGCCCCTACAGAACTTCACACCGATGCGAGCAATGTTGGTCTGGGGGCCGTACTTGTGCAGTGACAAGACGGCTTCGAAAAAGTAATCTCTTACGCCAGCCGAACTCTCTCTCGCACGGAGGAAAACTACTCGACTTCCGAGAAGGAATGCCTCGCCGTGATGTGGGCGGTTACCAAATTTCGCCCGTATTTGTACGGCCGTTCATTCAAGGTTGTCAGCGATCATCATTCTCTTTTTTGGCTGACTAACTTGAAAGATGCATCTGGCTGTCTGGCGCTGGAGTCTTAGACTGCAGGACTTCGACATGACCTTAATATACAAATCTGGGAAAAGGCACACCGACGCCGACTGCCTTTCGCGGGCACCTGTCGAGCCCGCAGGTACCGATGACGTGGACGCTGCAATATATATATATATATATATATATATATATATATATATATATATATATATATATATATATTGTCGCAGTACAACGCAAACAGAAGACAGGGACACGTTCTTCAAGAACAGCACAGGACAACCTGTTCAAACAAAACTGAACAAAGACACGTCTTCTTCCTCTAAGAATCCCATTGAACCACTAGACGGAGTCCGTTAATGCCCCCATCGTCATTGTCGTTTGCCTAGAGCACGCGTGTCATTTGTCCCTCCCTAAAAGAGCATTGCCCCGACGCTAGACCAGAAATGTCCCTTGCGGAAGTGATGGTCCCTGGCATAGTCATTCGCTCACATACGGCTTCATGCGAACAACATGCACACGTTCAGGGCGGTGCGGGCACGCCGCGTACAGTTGGGACTATCAGGGACGACCTCGTAGGTGACATCACTGAGTCGGGCGCAATACTCGATATGGGCTTAAGTATCGCCTTAACAGCTTCTCGGAGAGGCCTCGTTTCCGTATGGGTGTCCAAACCCACACTCGGTCGCCGACATCGTAGGTTATGATTCTACGGTGAGCATCATAGCGTTCTGCGTCGTAGTCTTGCTGCTGGTAGATCCGCAAGCGCGCGAGCTGCCGAGCCTCTTCGGCGCGTTGGGTAAACACATCGGCGTCCGTGTCAGTGTCGTCAAATTCGTGTGGAAGCATTGCATCCAACATCGTTCGTACATCCCAGCCGTGAACAAGGCTGAACGGAGTCATGCGCGTCATCTCTTGTTTCGCCGTGTTGCACGCAAACGTGATATAAGGGAGGATGTCATCCCAATTTTTATGTTCGACATCCACGTACATTGAAAGCATGTCTTCAATGTTTTGTTGAGGCGCTCCGTCAGTCCGTTGGTTTGTGGATGGTAGGTGGATGACTTCCGATGAGCCGTTCCACCTAGCAGCAAGACGGGATCTAAACGTGCAGCTGTGAATGCGGTTCGTCAGTCGGTTATTACGACGCGCGGTGTGCCGTGTTGCAACACAACATTCTCGATGAAAAATCGTGCCACCTCGGCTGCTGTGCCTCTCTGGATGGCCTTTGTTTCAGCATACGTGTCAGTTAGTCGGTTGCGACGAGAACAAAGCAATTTCCTGCAGTAGAAGTAGGAAGTGGACCCAAAATATTCATTCCGATTTGATAAAATGGTGTTCGTGGAGCCTGGACAGGTTGTAGGAGGCCGGCTGGTTTCGTCGGGGGCAACTTGCGCCTCTGGCAGTCGAGACAAGTGCGAACGTGATGTTTCACGGCGGCGGTAAGTCTCGGCCAGTAGTAACTTTGCCGCACTCTGCCCAATGTTCGCGTGTAGCCTAAGTGACCAGAAAGTCACCTCGTTGTGACAGGCTTGAAGTACTTCCATACGAAGAGCTGCAGGAATGACGAGCAGATAGGGGGATCCGGTCGAATAAAAGTTTCTTTTGTAAAGGACGTTGGTCCATAGGCAAAACGATGAGAATCCTCTTGCGAAAACTCTAGGTGCTTTCGCAGATTTTCCTTCTAAGTAATTGATTAGACCAAGCAACTCAGGGTCTTCTCGTTGTTGAGCGATGGCGGAGGTGTCCAGAACACAAAAAAATGCTGTTTCATCTTCCTCGAGTGAACAAGCCGACTCTATCGGTGATCGAGACAGGCGACTAGTCAGCATCCGTATGTCGCTTCCCCGACTTGTACATGACTGTCATGTCAAACTCCTGCAGCCTTAGGCTCCAACGCGCCAATCGTCCAGAAGGATCTTAAGGTTCGTCAACCAACACAGTGAATGGTGGTCGCTATGAACTTTGAAAGGGCGGTCATACAAATATGGGCGAAATTTCATAACAACCCATACCACGGCGAGGCATTCTTTCTCAGTTGTGGAATAATTTGCCTCCGTGCGTGAGAGCATTCTGCTTGCGTAGGCAATCACTCTTTCGGTGTCCTCCTGCCGCTGCACAAGAACAGCTCCCAAGCCAACATTGCTGGCATCAGCGTGGAGCAATGTAGGAGTGGTCTCATCAAAGTAGGCCAGCACTGGAGGTGTCTGGAGACGTTGCCGCAAGACGTTAAATGCACCTTTCTCTGCGTCGTCCCATACAAAAGCAACGTCGTCTCTCGTGAGGCGAGTTAACGGCGACGCAATGTGAGCAAGAGAGAGAGATAAACGAAGAGGGAAAGGTAGAGAGGTTAACCAAGGACGTGCCCGGTTGGATACCCTACACTTGGGGAGGGGGAAAGGGGAAGAATAGATAAGGAGAGAAAAGGAAAAAAAATTGGAGTCAGTCCTTCGCAGAGACAGTCAAAGAAGAATCTCCGCTGTCACAAGCGTTCCTACAATCCAGTACTCTTCACGAACTGCAGAAGCGCTTTTGTGGCCTTTTGCATGCGAGAATGCATAGACCATAGCCCAAGAATCTTTTCTTCCGAGAGCGTTCTGTCACCTAACAGGTTGAGTTTAGCTTGGAGAATACGTCGTTGAGTGTCAAAAGATGGACAGTGACATAGAAGGTGCTCGAGAGTCTCGTCGCACCCGCACAAATTGCACGCCGAACTGTTGGCCATCCCTATTAGGAACGAACAGGCGTTGGTAAATGCGACACCCAACCACATGCGACACAGTAAAGTTTCACGACGGAGAGTCCAGGTGGTAGGCGAAGTCGTAAGTTAGGGTCAAGAGAGAGCAAACGTGAGTTGGTGAAACCCGGTGAATTCCATCGCAGAAGTGTCATATGGCGAGCAATCGATTGAAGTTGCCGCGCAGCATCCGTTCTTGAGAGTGGTACAGGAACCAGCTGATGTTTGTGATGAGCCGAGCGTGCTGCTTCATCTGCGCTGTCGTTGTTGACAATTCCGCAATGGCTCGGCAACCATTGAAATACAATATCGTGTCCTTCTTCGAGAGCGTGATGATGAGCGTGCCCAATTTCGTGCACTAGCTGTTCGTGTAACGCTTGTCGTAGGGAAAATTGCAAAGTTTGTAGAGCTGCTTTAGAATTACTGAAAATTGCCCAACGATTTGGAAGCTGCTGGAGCACGTAATTGAGTGCACCTTGAAGAGCCGCAAGTTCTGCTGTTGGAGACGTGGTGTTGTGCGAGTATTTAAAACACTAGCCCTGAAGCAATTGTCACTGCTTGTCATCAACGAGTATTATTTTGACCGCATACACATTTACACGGACGGTTCCACCATTTCCAACAGCTCCACCGGAGGAGTAGGTTATTCCATCGGGCGCCGTCATTTGCAATTTAAATGAGAGCAAAAATCTGCAATAAACCACCGGTAATAGGCGCAGAGACCGAGGAAGCGCCTGACAGCCTTTTTATCGGATGGTACGGGAAACTGTGCGACGGCAGCAATTTTGTCAGGATCTGGGCGGACACCGGCGTGGCTGACGACGTGACCAAGAAACTGTAGTTCCCCAAAGCCAAAGTGGCACTTCTCCTGCTTCAGGGTGAGGTCGGCGGATCGTATGGACTGCAGAACCGCTTCAAGCCGTACGAGAAGTTCTTCAAACGTTGCGGAGAACACGATGACGTCGTCGAGGTACACTAAGCAGGTTTTCCACTTAAGACCCGAAAGCACAGTATCCATGAGGCGTTGGAACGTAGCAGGGGCAGAGCACAAGCCGAAAGGCAAAACATTAAATTCGTATAGGCCGTCTGGCGTCACAAAAGCAGTTTTTTCACGGTCCCTCGGGTCTACCTCAATTTGCCAATATCCGCTCTTAAGTCCATGTAACGTGCGTGTCGAAACCTGTCGAGGGAATAGTCGATACGGGGAAGTGGGTACACGTCTTCTTCGTCACTGGATTTAGTTTTCGGTAGTCCACACAGAAACGCAAGCTGCCGTCTTTTTTCTTGACTAGAACTACAGGGGATGCCCAGAGACTCTTTGATGGTTGGGTCACGTCGTCTTAAAGCATTTTCGTCGCCTGTTGTGTGCTTCACGTTCTCAGGGAGCCACACGATAAGGATTTTGGCGAATTGGTCTTGCCACATCCTCTGTAATTATTCGGTGCTTTTTAGAGGCGTCCTACCGACTCTTGATGTCGACGCAAAGCAGTCGTTGAACTTGGCTAGTAGCGTAAGAAGCCGTTCGCGTTCGTGCTGCGGCAAAACAGTGCTGACGTCAAGTGCAGGAGCTGGGTCTTGTGTAGGCGCTTCTTCGAGTAGTGAACAGCAGCCGCGAACATCCGCAGCACCGTCAAAATAAGCCACAGCCGTGCCTTTTGGAAGGTGCCGTCGCTCTGTGCTAAAGTTTGTTAGCAATAGGTTCGTGCGCCCATCAGTGACATTTACAATTCCTCGTGCGACAGAGATACAGCGAGTAAACAACAAATGGTTATTTGGTCGGCAACTCCTTCGCATTGAAACGGTACGTCACATGCCACGAAAACAAGGATACATGACCGAGGTGGGATTAACGTCGTGTTCTGTTAGGCGAAAGGAGTTATGTTGCCACGATAAGCAATGGACTAAACCAGGGCTCTTATAAACGTCACCATGCGGTCTGGGATGTTAATTACGGTACCATATTGTCTTAAAATCCATTCCAATAATCAAATCTTTACAGCACACGGGAAGAAACGAAAGCGGCCACGAACGACGAATGTCCAATTTTAAGCCTAGCAGTACATCTTCCAGTAGGCATGAGTAATTGCTACCTGCCATCCTTATGTGAGGTCTCGTCCATGGCGTCCGTACTTTCTTCAGGCGGAGGGCGAGTTCTTGACTTAATATAGAGAAGTCGGCACCAGTGTCGACTAACGCTGTCGCCGTGTCCATCCAGGAAAAGATCAAGGTCGGCGCTCACAATTTCTTCGGGGTCGGTGGTTATCGGCTTCTCGGCGTTCTGCAGCGGGAGTGTTGGAGGCTTTTTATGGTCTTGCGACGGGCCTGCAACCTTACCCCAGAGGTTGCCGCCTTCAGTTTCCCCGGCGGGGGCTGGGGGACCTTCGTCTTTGAAGGTCAGCAAAAGTGCGTCCAAGAATCTGGCCTGGAGGGTTCGAGAGCGTGACCGACGGCCGAAATCAGTTTCGATCATTGGGCGCGGATGCGTGATTCGGGTGCGTTATGGGAGAAAAAGCAGCGTCGTCGCGGCGTAGCATGGAGTAATTTGCACGTCAAACATCAGACCACGGGCGAAGAGGTCGAATGATGAGTCGCGATGCAGCAATGGTGCGAAATATGGCCGGCACTTCCGCAGTTAAAACAGAGAGGGCGGTTATCGACTGTGCACCACGCGTCGGATCTCTGAATGCGGCCGTCTCGTAAGGTCGTTTTGCGGCGTGGACCAAGAAGCAGCGAATGACGGCTGGCGGTATGACTGCATCGGCAGCATCACGGTGCGCGCCTCAAGACCTCCTCTTGTGGCGGCGACCAAGGAGCGGCTGTCGGAGGCTGGTGGTACGGCGGTGTGGTTGTAACGGGTGGGGACATCGGACGGCGGCGGCGTAACTCATGGGACGCTGTTGGTCTTGAAGATCGGCAGCCGGAACACCTGCCTGATTTCGTCGCGTGCCACTTCGGCGATTGACGTGACGGTCACACTTGGTCACACTTGTCAAGCCAGTCTTCAATGTCTTCGAAGGCTGCACCGCGATATCGATCGGGAACCAGCGGATGAAGAACGGTTACCTGTTGCGGGCTGGAAGACCGGCTGCTTTGGGGTGCTTGCGGTTGGCTGGTTTCGGCCATTGCCAGATGTGTGGAGGTCCTGGGAGGTGGTTGAAGAGGGGAGAACTCCGGCCAAGGCCTAGCAGTCGACGACTGAAGCGATGCACGGTGTCGTACTGGTGACAGTGTGTCCAGGCTAGATGAACGACTCCCAGAAGGAGTCCGGGGCATCAGGCGCGGTTAATACCTAGCACCTCCACCAGTGTGGCGGTACAACGCGAACAGAAGACAGGGAGACGTTCTTCAAGAACAGTACAGGACAACCTGTTCAAACAAAACTGAACAGAGACACGTCTTCTTCCTCTAAGAATCCCATGAGCCACTAGACGGAGTCCGTTAACGCCCCCATCGTCGAGGTCGCCTGCCTAGGGCACGCTTCTCATATATATTAATATATTAATATATATATATATATATCTATATATACACGCAAGTATTACAGATACACTGTACGACGCCGAATAGTCGTTTCCGTTCGAATCTAACGCATAACCGCACCATTGAAGTCTCCAAGCTGAGTGACCGATGCAAGTGAGGACTGTTATTCGGAATGATGTGCTGCCGGGGAGTCGTGGCTGTTGCGCAGAGGCGCAGTTCCTGAGAGAATTAGCGCACGGGTTTTAATAAGTCCTGCTTAACAAGTTCTAGCTGTCATTCAATACAAAAGCCCCCGTTTGGGGGCAGCATGTAAATCTGCTAACTTGATTCAGGCAAGGAAAACTTTTTGACAGTCTCACCATGTTTGCAACCCATTAAAACTGTGTGCCCCATGTGGTTCCACACTTATCTTCAACGAACGCAACCGATATGCTCATATCTCTACGTGTATGTGAGGTATGCCGTTCCTTAATTGTTTCATTATGGTCATTCTGATAGTGTACCGGTTAACTGAAAGCAGCTGTTTATAATATACAAGCTGCTGAGTTGAGCGGTCATACTTGGGAACGGCATTACATTTGTGTATGAAATATAGCATCAGCGTAACATGTTTTTCTCAGAAATCAGACTCGAGAATAATTTACAAATATTTTGTTTTCATCCAAAATAGAAAAAAGCCGAAGAACGCTGCCACATGCTTTTCTCTCTCTTTTTTAATTGAAATAAATTCTTGGATCTACGTGGCAAACCAAGATATGATTATCAGGTTTAGTTTTCACCACCTGGGCTCCTTTAACGCGCACCTAAATAGAAGTACACGAGTGTTTTCCATTTAACTCCCGTGTATTCCGCGATCTGGATTGAACCCGCGAGTTCCATGGAGTATAGCAGCCCAACTCCGTATCCACTATATAGCCACTAAATAGCTACCGCGCCAGCTTTCTTTCTTTTTCTTTTTTTAAAGTATTGACAGGAAAAAATTTCCACGTACGCTTATACGGCCAAAGATTAGCATATAGAATGACTATTAAAACCATTTTTGGCGCTCGAGGCCCGACCGCAATAAATTACCGCGTACATAGTTACTCGCATTCTGTTACGTGAGAAGGCGGAAACTTTAATGTTGGCGCCTGGTGTCAGCTTACTCTTTCTTTATCTTATAAGATCTCCGCGAAAATTGAGTACAAGGCGCCGGATGGGGCCAGATATGCTTTACTTGTTTGAAGCGGCAAGCAGAAGGTTACGTGTTTTCTTTGTCTGCGTTTCGCAAGACCTA